>NC_056729.1:974885449-975167949 GCF_019279795.1 Protopterus annectens
TGTACATCATTCTCCCTTTTGCTGACTTGGTAATTGACTCTGCTGACCTGGATGTGATGTCAAGAAGTAAGCATAACTTTATGCAAAGTAATTACTGGGAAGAGCATGCTATGGCTATGGAGGGCATTTTTGGAAGAGGTATTCCTTTAAAAGAAAAGTGAGAATGCAAACTTGCTAACTTAAGTGATGGAAAGACAGCTAAGGTAAGCAACTACTGAGGAAATGCATTCGGAGAACAGATAGGCTACTTTGGTTTTGTCAGTTTCCACATGATCTTTAAGAGTGCATGATAAATGTGCACTGCTGCCTTGGGTGATGGCCAACATCTGTCTCACTTGAAGCTTTGCACTGCACAGCTACAGATGAAGTTTGCATCTGCTGGCTAGTTATGATTTCATCCACCTCAGATTATACCAGTTGCTTTCATGTACAGTCTTACCAACAGTTCATTGGTAGTTAGGCTTGCAGTCCATGGGGCCATTGAGCAGCCTAGCTAAATTCCCAATTGCCCTTAATCACCGTCTGGTTAATTAACTTGCACAGGGTCTTACAGTAGGTAAGTGAGGGCTGTGGAAATCAAACTCTGAACCACAGTAATTAAAATTTACCAAAATTGATTTACACAGTTATTATGTATTTTAAATTTGATACTGTCTGGTTCAGTTCTCATGTATTTTCTTTGGAAGAACAAATAACAATTTCCCAGTGTATTGCAGTGCTCCTCACAATACCAATAATGGGTAATAGTAATGTAATTTATATTACTTATATAAGCATGAGTATACTTTGAGGCCTCATTTAATGGTGGGTCAACTTTATGTTAGAGAGTCATCAAGAACAGATGCAGTGAAGTATGGGGCAGGCTGTTAAAGACTTGAGGATAATGCATTTTATAGTCAAGGGTTATATGATATACTGACCAGGGCACGTTTATTTTAATTATTTATTCTTTGCTGACCAGGTTAGTCCCATTAGGCTAGTGGCATTGTTTCACGGGAGGCCCAAGCTGGTATTTGTACTACAAGGGGACATTTGGCTAGGGCACTGGGAAACTTCCCCTACCCTTTAGGATAGGTGCCATGGGATCTTTTACATCCATCGGAGCTACTACAAATTCAAGCAGATGGCACATCAGTTTAATGTCTCATCCAAAGGATGACACAATCTGGAGTACAGTACCCTCTTTATGCTGCACTGCTGTCTCAAATTAAGTACTTTACATCACAAGCAAGCTCAAACTCCTCAACTTAATTATCCTTCTGAAATAAATTTCTGTATGTTAGTATATTTATGGGCTAATTGAAAATACTTGCTTTTTAAGGAACATTTTTTGCAAGATAGCTAGATGGATAGATTTGATTTTTATTTGCACAGGTGGCATATGTGAGTTGACGTATTTTTATAACTGGACAGAGAATGACTTCATACTTTTTGTATATTTTTCTGTTGTTACTTATTGGGATGTCATACCTTTCCATAAGGGGAACCTAGTAAGAAGATCAGTATTATTTTATCCCTGTAGCATACTGAAGTATGGATTTCATAATCTGCTGATGGTCTGCACCCCTGTATCTTATTGATGCATTGCTAGACAGTGCACTTGTATAAGTTCATATAAATACCACTCTCATTTACGACTATAAGATACTATTTTTTTAATAAGTTTTTGATATACTTTATATACTTTTACAGAGAGGTAATTCATTAGAAGTACTGGGAAAAGTGAGAAGCAAGCAGTTATTACTTGGATTAAAAGATGGGCTGTCCGGTTGACAGCTGGACTACTGTTTTACATGATAACATAAATGAGCATAAATCTGTTAGTAATCTTGATTAAGGAGCCTTTTTATTGTGGTTAATAGTAACATATTATACCACTGAATTTTTTCTCAAAGAAACAATGTATACACTTCATAATTATATAATTTATAAATACATTTCAGATTAGAAAAAATGTAATTTTAGTGGTCATTATCATTTTGCTAATTATTTTTTGTATTTGTTTTACTTCTGGTATTGTATGTGACATTTAATGGAGCTGTAGTCTAAGTGGTATATGGGGAAATCCTAATAAAGTTTAAGATTACACTAGTGGAAAATATTGGATATGTGTAACACAATTATTTTCTAGGTCACTGGCACATTTTAATGGGGTGCATATAGGTGATACAATACAATGATTATATGTTGCTGCCCCACAAAATGGGGACAATCCTGAAAGTAATTTAAAGGAAAAACAACAGAATTAATTTGAGAGACCTCTGAGATTCCTAATAAAAATATCAAACAGTACATGCCAAAATGGGCATTATAATCAGTGAAGGGTCTGATAAGATATGAGTAAAAAGGACTCGAGACTTCTTTTGGTTTAGAGCTGATACATTTGGAAAGTAGATGAGACTGATGGATCCGATGTGGAGACACAGTGGTCAAAAGATAAGAAATGATGAACAAGATTGCCTAGATCCCCTGCAGCAGTGTCTGATTGGAGGAGTGTGTGCCGCCTACATGGTATGATATGGAAATGTTTACCAAAATTAACTACTATATTTTTTCATATTTGATTTGAGATCATTGCCATTTCACTAATTGCTAACATTGTATAACTTATGTTGGACCAGTCAGTGGAGGGACAAATGACATCAAATTTACACTCATTTGCAACCTTAGATATCCATAGGCTGAGTGTTGGCTTGAAGGAATGCAAATTTGATGCCATATAAGAGAGACCTGTGTTACACCACTGGTAACTTTTTTTTGTTATCATATGTGTAACTTGCAACTCTAACCATATGGAGTCTGTGATTTAGCCATTCAGCTATCCACCAAGGGAAATATGGATTTGTATTTATATTTAGAAGCCTGTTAACACCATTTCCCATGCAAGTATTATTAACAGACTTGACCAGGTCTAGATATGCTGTACTTACTGCATAACTGCTATCCACTGCTTTGATGACTTTTTTCAAGTAAATTAACAAGGTTAGTGACACAGGACCTGCCTTTGACAAAGCTAAGTTAATGAGGGCCCAGGTCAGTGAGGTCAGAGATCATCTGTTTCATAGATTTATGCATGATGTTAATGAGTGTTATGGGTCTGCAGTTACCAGGATCGGTGATGCTTGCTTTCCAGACTTTAGGAATGTGACCATTGGGGAAAAGAGGTTAAATTGGCATTTATCTAAACCGTATGTGATGAAGATAATTAGGCAAACTGGTATTTCATCACTAGATTTTGAGTGGGTTGAGAGGACTTGTTCCATAGGAATTTTGGGTGGCTAGGACTGTGCAATCTATTAAATAGTTATGACTGTGAGTGGAGAAATATTTGGACTAAATTTGTGAACTAAAATATTGGTAATTTCCTTTTCCAGAAAAAGTGGATATCATCATTGTGTTTAGGTGTTTTTTTTTCACCCTTATGTAGTTAACGAAAGGGTTATAGTTTTTGTTTTCATTGGATGTTTTAAGTTCATATTCAACTTTGAACTTCCTAATGGTACATTAAGCTGGTTTGCTTATGTGTGCTCCTTAAGGTGAATAAAGTGAGACCTCTTTCAAGTGCTAAGTAGTTTCTCTTGTTGTATAGTTATTTTATATATATATATATTGTGTGTCTTCCACCATATGTGCCTGCTTTTAAAGTTTTCATATTTAGTGGAGATCGGGAACTCCTTTGTCCATACAAGGGAGAGTAGTGCTTTTAAAGTTTTCATATTTAGTGGAGATCGGGAACTCCTTTGTCCATACAAGGGAGAGTAGAGGTCAGAAGTGGTTTTGACAATAGGATTCATCAGATGAGGAATTATAGCAGAATTAATTTAGGTCATCAAGTATCTGAAACATTTTGGTTTTGAGAAATCCATAAACAAACATGTATTTTTAGGGGGCAGACAACCAATTTTAAAGGAAACCGTCACTGATTTTATGGTATGATTTAATGAGGGAAGTGATACATATGGAGTTGTGCAAGAACTGGTCATATTTTTGAGGCCAAGAACAAGGGTATTCAGGCCCTTGGTGAGATGGTTAACCGTTTGTGTAAAGGAGTTAGTATTTTTAATATCGGGAAATCACTGGGCATGCTGACTGTTGGTAGTGAAGGCTAGCCTTTTTATCGATGAGTAGTTGTAAGTTCTCTAACAACAAGGTCTGGAATTAATGGGGATTTCAACTAAGGTATTAACATAGTTGGGAATACAGAGGTCACAGGATCATCATAGATTGCTGCCATCCATTCTTGGCAAAGCAGGACGGCTTGCCCGAAATCTCGTCACAAGCTGTCATATACTGGAACCACCTAGAATGACACCAGCTGCATAGTCAATTATTAAAACCAATTATCTTGTTTTTGAGTCTTGGCATCATTCTGGGTGATGGAAAAATATCACTCGGAGCCAATGTAGTTCTTGCCTCAGACACATGCATAGTAAGATCAATTCTGTTCTTCTGCATGCCTGTCCGTGTAGAATGCCTGAGCACATTCACCCCCATATGGACCACTACCAGGTAATAATCATATTTTCCAGGATGTAGAGCTGGCTCAGCCCTTGTTGTATCCTGAATCCTGGCTCTAGAAAGTCTGCCTACTAACACCCTATTCTTATCCAGCCTGGTATGGATGGCATCTATATGTCTAATAATAGAGTTGCTTATTACTAAAACATTACTGTGGGTAATTGCAGTCTCAGTAGGCCTTAAGGACTTTGATTCTGCACCCTTGTGACTATTAGAGGTATTTGGCTTGGCTGCGAGTGTGCAGGGTGAAAATGGATGTTTTGGTGTATGTACAAATGGCTGAGTTTTAGTCCTTGGTGTGGGATGCTCTTGCAATGTCCTCTTACAACGTCAGTCTAAGTTGTTGCAGTACAGGTGCTTTATGCAATAGGTGTGGGATGCTCATGCAATGTCTTCTTACAACGTCAGTCTGAGTTGTTGTTGCAGTACAGGTGCTTTATGCTATAGGTGTGGGATGCTCATGCAATGTCCTCTTACAACGTCAGTTTAAGTTGTTGCAGTACCGGTACTCTATGCTATAGGTGTGTGTATATTGTGCTCATTGAGTGTGCTTTGAGATGAGAAGATAGCCTCCAAGTTCAGCAAATACTTACTTATCTCACATATTGAGTCATTGAGAATTAGCAACCAAAGGTTTTTGATAAGCATGAGGCAGTTACTATACTACCTCAAAATATCTAGTTCCATCAAGTTTACTTCAGAAGAGCAATGGCTGACTGAGAATCCACAATGGCAAGGAAATTCAAACGGGTATATGAAAACAAGATAGCCTAACTTAGTCTTGGTATAAGACCAAAAGCTAAAATGGGTTGAAGTAGAAAATGAGGTTAATATGGATTTGACTATATAATAAAAGAATGTGAGCTGTGACTACTTACAGTACTAGTGGTACTATTCGCCAGAGCAAGAATGTAAAAGCCTTAGCTAATGTATAGGAACAATAAAGTAATGAGCAACAAGTGGCACATTTCAATCAGACACTCTTACCCAGCAGTTTCAAGTGCAGTAACAGAGTAATAGCTTCAACTTCTATAACAATGGAGTAGTTGTATAAGCAAGAATGCAGCAAAAGCAGTGATCAAAAATGAAATCAAATGCAATGAGTAGCCAAAATGATAGGTTAATTTGTCTCTGCCTAACTAATAGTAGCTGTGAACAACAGATAGTCTAATCCAGTGAACCCAGGTGTAAAATCTTTAGAGCAGTAGCTGCTACAGGATGAATAGTTAAAGTGTAGTAACAGTAGGGTCCCTATTATAACAAAGAAAAGGCAATCTGTCAAACGGCTAAAAAGTTGAATATTCCGGACCTCGAAATCTGATTTGTGGGGGACTGTGCCCCCCCCACACCCCCTGCTAATTATATATACCAACTCTGAGATCGCACTACAGTGAGGAAAGGGCAAATTTTCTGATCTTCACTGACCTCACAAAACTGATCTTGAGGTCTGGAATATTAGACTTTTCAGCCGTTCGACAGATTACCTTTTTGTTCATCTAATAGGGACCCGTAACAGTAAAGCAAATAGTTACAGTGCAGTAACAGCAGAGCTGTTGACACAAGCAGCAAAAACGCATGACATAGTGTTATCCAATACTGTTTATTGCAGTAATATAGTAGTGCTACCTGCTGTAACAGTACAGCAAGCAGTAACAATCAGCAGTGCAGTAGCACCAATGATCAAAAAGTGCACTGGACAACGTGAATGAAATAAATACATTTTGTTTTTCTCTACCCAATACTAGTAATTAGCAAAAGTGTAAACTTATCTGAAATATTACTAACAGTACAGTATTACCCAAGGTATTGCAACAAAACAATATTACTTAAATGTAATAATACTACAGTTAGCAGGACAACAGTGCTAATTTCCAGGATGCAGCTATCTGAGGTGCAGTCAGTAGGTTAATAAATTAAAAACGAGACAACAGTTTTCCTTGTATATAATGTTTCCTTTTGGCTTTTCCCAGTTTGGGGTCGCCACAGCAGAATTCTGGTCCTCTAATGATTGGCAGTCGATTTTTATGGTGCGGAGGTGCCAGCCCGACACCCAACCTTCAACGAAGGCACGCCCATTCACGCATGTCTTTCGAATGCCACTCGACCATGGGGAGGACATGCAGACTCCACACAGAAGGCGCTCCAGCCGAGAATCGAATGGGAGAACCTCTTGCTGTGAGGCGACAGTGCTACCACTGCACCAATACAAATGTGAAATCAGTCACAGTAGCACAACTAAACTTGAGACAGAAAGGAGTGAGATTTATCTAGAAGGATGGAAATGTTGCCTTACCTGTTGTCGACTAGGCTCTGTGCTGGTTGCCTAGTTGCTTTGTGGCACACCAAATTGAGAAAACCTCTGAGAAAGTAAGGTTCTGCCCCACAGAAGCTGGCCAGTCAAATTCCAACCAGCGTCCCGTCAGAAGCTTGCCAATCAAAAACAGGCACTGCAGTCCTTCACTGGAATACAAGCTCCAGTAGTCTTCATGTGGAAGCTCCTACTTTCACCAGAAGCGAGAATAGGGAATATTGCAGATCCTGTAGGAAGCCTATGAAGTCCTTATAATGTGTTGAACCAGAAAGAACCCAAATGGAAAAAACGGCATTGTGGTCTTCTCCTCTTTCTCCTTCTCTGTAGTTAAAGACAAGACACTTGGGTATTCCAACATCTGGTCCTTTGTAATCACGGTTTGTACCAAGATTTCAACCCAGTCATACCTTCTGTGTTCTGTCAGGTAAGTAAGCATTTATCCACCCAGCCAAATGCATAGCACTTTACTTCCACTGAGTTTAAATCAAGAATTTGAATAGGGTTAACTCCTTTGATACTGGATACTTCATGCTAATGGTGTAATTCATTAGTTGAAAGTATTTTAATTGGTGTGTTTTTATATACTGCAATATTAGCAGTCCATGGCCTGTTTAGAAGGTATTGTCTAGACAAAACTTAGGACAGTAGTCTGAATAAAGTTTTCACCTGTACTTTGTTTTGGTAGTTACAGTTCAATGACTGACCTCTTCCGTGTTGTTACATAATGTTGGAATGGATTGTGTAATGTATGTCACTTTCTTTTCTCATATCTGGTGGTATATTCCCCCAGTGGAGCCCTGCCAAATAGATCCAGATCAGACTTTAGTTCTTCTTTTGGCTTTTCCCGGTTAGGGGTCGCCACAGCAGAACTCTGGTCCGCTAATGATTGGTAGTAGATTTTTACGGTGCCAGCTCAACACCCAACCTTCAACAAAGGCACGCCCATTCAAGCATGTCTTTTGAATGCTACTCTACTGCGGGGAGGACATGCAGACTCCACACAGAAGGTACTCCAGCCAAGAATCGAACAGGAGAACTTCTTGCTGTGAGGCGGCAACGCTAAAAATGGAATATGAGAGTTCCTGAAGGCTTTCTGATTAGTTTAAGTTGTCCAGTTCTTTGATTTCTCTGGTAATAATTTTTAAGCCTTTTCTTTCTGGTGGTTTCCTTCTTGTATGTCTTGTATATCTTGCAGTGTCAGTGATGCAACAGGCAGCATACTTGCCTTTGGTGCAGAAGGCTAAGGGTTCTTTCCCACACTAGCTAGATCGATTGCTGACACCATAGTGCAGCATAAAGAGGTTACTGCACTCCTGAGCATGCTGTTCTTCAGAAGAGTTGTTAACTGAGGCCTTTTATGCTTACGGTGATGGTAGCTCAGATGGATGTAAAGGATCCCATAGCACCTATTGGAAAAAGTAGGGGAAGTTCCCTGATGTTGTGGCAAAATTTCCCCTAATAGTATAATACCACTTCAGGTCTTCTCTGAAAAGAGGCTACTAGCCTAATGGGACTAACCTGATCAACAAAGGATAGACAAAACAAATTAATATAAAAAATGAGGCATAAAGTCATATAGCAATCTCATTGGAGTGGCTAGATGCACCCTTCAAATTTATATGGGGCTGCATAATATGCTGAGGTCATGAAGAGTTAGACTTCACTAAATGGCAGCAGCAGAATATGTTTTTCTGACTTTAATAGGCAAGTACTGGTCAAAGGTTAAATTTATTTTTTCCCTACGATTTTTATTGGTGGTGTCACTTTCTATGGTCTAACCATTTTTGTTATAGTCATAACTTGCATCTTTTTTTCTTCAGTCTCATGATGTGACATTTGATGAGTTTATTACTAGTGTACCAGATGTGTATTTTTATAAACCAGGTTGGAGAACTTCAGCATCTTTTAATGAAGTGATTATATTAGTTTGTACTCCTGAATATAGCTAGCTCATTCTGCTGTACAGAACCCTGTAGAACACCACTCACAACTTGTCGGAATAAACAGGTAATATTTTGTTCATAGACTGGTACTAGGCTATAGGCCCTAGGGCTTATACAAGCCTAGCCATAACAATTCCTTGACTATTTCTTCCCACACTGTTTACTTCCCTGGACCCCTGTCTAGCAGGGCGACTGACGTGATCCCTGGGGTGAATTTCCTTTGTCCCATCCAATCAAGGTCCCTTTTGAAGAGGGCCAAAGAGGCGCTCTGCTTGACATGTATGTGCAGTCTAGTCCAGAGTCTGGGGAGTCTCTGGGTCAGGAACCTATCCCTCCAGCATGTTTTGTTTATTGTAATGACAAGGTTCAGATCCCTGGAGCGTGTGGCTCTGAGGGATTGGGATTTCTTTAAATGTAGCATGTCCAAAGCTCTGGGTTTGATATGGCCTTGTATGTTAAGCAGAGATCGCCTCTGAGTATATAGACGATATACGACAGAGTATAGCTGGAGTTTAAGGCGGTCAGCGTAGGGCATCTGCTTTAGGCCTGTGATTCTTTTAGTGAGGTATTTCTGTGGCCTTTCCAGTTGTTGCAGATGTCTTGAGAGGTACATACCAAACTGGGCGTTGTATTCTATAATGGGTCTAATGAGGGATGAGTACAGTGGGACAATGACTTCCTTTTTTCTGGATGAAAAGCCCTTAGTGATGAGGTGTGCCACATAGAAGGATTTCTTGACTGTTGTGGCGATGTGGTTATCGAAGGTGAGACCACTGTCCACCTGTGTCCCTAAGTCTCTTTATCACACTTTCGGTGTTTAGTGTACTGCCACCTATGTGGTAATTCACAGGTACATGTTTTTTCCCAAAGGGGATAACTGTACATTTCTTGGCATTGAGCTTGAGCCCATGGCTCTGGCACCAATCATCTGTTCCTGTAAGACCCTTTTGTAGAGTGTCCACATCATTTGGGGATTCAATAATGGCTCCCAGTTTGCAGTCATCTGTGAACTTTGTTAGCCAGAGTCTCTTAGTGTTGGCCTGTACTTCAGAGAAGTAGATGCCAAACAAGAGCGGTCCCAGGACTGAACCCTGAGGTACTCCACTTGTCAGTTGTCTGGAGCTGGTTTGGAGTTGGCTACTTTTACAGTGTGGGTTCTGTCAGTAAGCCAGTTGGCAACCCATCGAGTGACGTAGGGATTAATGCCCAGCTTAGTAAGTCTATCTATGATTCTAGAGTGGGGGATGGTGTCAAAGGCCTTGGCAAGGTCCAGATAGGCTGTGTGGACCACCTTACCCTTGTCCACTGCTCTGGAGATGAAGAAGTCAGTCAGGTTCAGGAGACAAGATCGTCTCTTCACAAACCCAAACTGGGTGGGGTCCAGTGTTTGAAGGTTGCCAATGTCTTTGTTTATAAGTTCCATGATAATACGTTCCATGGCCTTGCAGATCAGGCTCGTCAGACTGATGGGGCGGTAGTTCCCAGGATCCAAGGTGGATCCCCCCTTGTGGAGTGGGATAACTATAGCTGTGCACCACTCAGTGGGCATGAAGCCTGAGGTGAGACTATGATTAAACGTGACACTTAGGTGAGGTGCCAGTTCATTATGTAGTTCATGTAATACACAGCCCAGGATGTCATCTGGTCCCATGGATGCTGTAGTCATAGCTTTGGAGAGTGCATTTTTTACCTGTGTGGCCGTTATTACCGGAATTTGGAAATCCTTCGGTATTGAGATGGGCCGTTTAGAGGGTGAGAGGGGGGTGAAGTTGGCACTGAATTGGTCTGCCAGGATATTGGCAATATCCTTGGGATCAGTATATGTAATGCCATTCTGTTGTAGTTCAGAGCAGATCTGAACATTGTCATTTAGATTCTTGACATAGTTATAGAATGTCTTGTGGTTGTCTTTGGAACCTTTGGCAGTTGTATTTTCATAACTAGCTTTGGAGGATTTTTTGAGGGATCTCAGCTTCTTACTGAGGCTGGTAAGGGAGTCTTTTGCATCCTGGGAGTTTCCTCTTTTCTGCAACAGTTTTCCTTTTGTTGTAAAGTTTATTTATTGCAGGGGACCACCAGATTGGCTTCCTATTTTTGAGGAGAGTATCTTGGTTGTATTTGGGATGGCACGATTCATGCATGAGTGGATGTGGTTGTACAGTGCCTTAGTGTAGGATTCAGCTGCCGAACTTTCAGTTCCCGTCTGCATGGGTGTCATGAAGTTTGTCACTTCTGACTTGAGTAGCATGAAGCTAGCTTTGGAGAAGATTTTTATGGAGGTTTCCTTACTGGGGGAGGGTGGGGTGGGATGTGGATGTTAAGGGTGATTAGCTTATGGTCAGACCTGACCAACGAGGGGGTGAGTATAGGTATGGAGCATCGATTTCCCATGTTGGTAATGACCAGGTCTATATTGGAGCCCCTGGTGGGACTATGGATTAGTTGATCCAGGGCATTGGAATTTATGAATTCCAAGAACCATTGGGCAAAGGTGTTGGCACACGAGTAGTTTTCCCAGTTAATGGCAGGGTAGTTGAAATCACCCAGTATTAGGGTGTTTGGTTGTATCTTAATATTTTCCAGTTTGTTTAGAAAGGAGTAGTGAGAATCTTGGGGCATGGTGTGGGATCTTTAGCGAGCTACAATTTGGATTGCAGTCTTACTTAGTGTTAGTTGCACCTGGAGAATTTCAGATGCATTTTGTTGGGCAACTAGCCTGGTGGTGTGAATATCCTTGGTGGATATGGACACTCCTCCACCTTTAGTGTTTCGGTCCTGGTTTGGTGGCCGAAAAGTGTGGTAAGAGTTGTAGCCTGGTATTGCAGGGGAGCTCTCTGGAGCCTTGAACCAGGTCTCTGTTATGTACAGATAGCGATGTTTTCCATGTTTAGGAGTGCCTCAAGAAGAGTGCATTTTGAGGTTTAGACTTCTAGCATTACCTTCAGAATTTGCATGCTTGTAGCTGTTACGGTGGTGGTTTTGTCCTTTGAACTTTACCTAAAAAAGGCACTATAGGGGTGGCAAGAGCATTAGCCAGTAACCTGAATTCCAGGGACGACAGGTGCAGACCATCTGTGGCAAAGCATCGTGGTCAGTCGATCATGTCGTCCCAGGCAGACAGATACTGGATCCCCTTGAATGACACCAGAAGCTTAGCCAGTTGTTGAAGTCCATCATTTTGTCCTTATACTGTGGTATCATTCTGGGCAAAGGCAGGATGCTACTCAGGGTTACGGTTATATCTGCCTGGGCCACATGATCCGAGAGTTCTTCCATGTCTCTTCATGTTGTCCAGAGAGGTACGTCTCAAGTCATTCACTCCAACATGGACAATGACAGAGTCATATTTGTACTTGTTGTGGAGTGACTTGAGTGCATGCATTATGTGGTGGATCCTGGCACCCAACAGGCAGCTGACTGTGATTTTCTCCTTCTTCAGCCTGGTGAGTGGGACATCATTGTGCCTGACTATAGAGTCACCTATGACATTTCAGCTCCGAATGTCCTTGTTGCTTGGGCAGGTTACAGTTATGGGCCTCCGCATATGTGGATTTAATGTTGCTATGTGTGGGTTTTGTTGATGTGGGTTTAGAAGGGCTATGTGTTGCTTGAGGTGTAGTGTGGGTATTAACCTTCTCCTCTTGACTGTCTAGCACGATCTTGGGTGGAGAGAGCTTTGCTTCCAGTTTGGCTATGTAAGTGCATCTCTCACAGGTTGTAGTGTTGGATGGTAGGAGGAGAGAGTTGTCTGTGTACATGAGGCAATTGCTGCATTGCCCCAGTATGCCCAGATTCACCAGGTGGACAGGATAAATCACCTGAAGCTGACCCTTGGACATGCCTGGTTTGGTGCTTTTCTTGTAAAGTATAGGAGCTGTTTTCCCTTGCCTTGGCAAGGTACTTTGCAATTGTAGACTGTTTAGTGCCTACGATTAATTTCTCCTCACTAACGAGGAGAATTGAGTGCTTGTATCAGTTTTAAGGCTTCCTAGTGCTTTCCAGCAGGTATTAGAGCAAGTACTAGTCATAGGGATGCTTAAAGGTAAGATGAAAAAAAGTGTTTATCCTAAACACTACAGTGTGCACTAGATAAGTTAGATGTGAAAGTAGGTAAGTTTTAACTGTCTAAAAAGTTAAGTTTTAGTGGAGAGTCACTATTTTTAAAACAGCAAGATAGATTGAAAGAGGGTGATCACTTTTTTGTATTCTGGTACTATGGAATACAGTAGGATGGCCAATAAATTTAACTAGTTGAAGGGGAGTGATTTCACAAAATGATAATTTTGTGCTCACTCACACAAGCCAGTGAAAGCTGAGAGGAAATGAGATATATGGCCAAATTAAACATAAGAGGCATGCAACTAGAAAGGCAGTGGTATTCTTCTGCCTGACTCCCAAGAGACAGAGCTGTGGTCTCTTTTTTGAAGTTTTAATATGCAGTTAAATGCAGAATACAAGTAAAACACAAGGTAAAGAAAACAAATCACAGTTTCAAAATATAAAAAGGCAATAAAGTAATACAAAATACAACAAATAAAAAGCAAACTAACCTTCCCTTGACAGGAAAGTGTAGCAGAGTCTGGTGAGCTTTTCTAGTAAATTATGTGAAATAATGTCAGAAGCTTTAGTAATGTTAAGATAGGCAGTTTGTATTCTCATCCCATCACCTTATGCTGATATTGCCTATTCCATGACACAGGCACAAGCTTTAAAATGTGCCCACCTAACAAAACAAACCACACCATATTTAACAGAAGTAGGTTCCCTGTGTCATTCTGGCTAAGTTCTGTTATGACTCTGTCCATGATTTTGCATAGAATACTAGTCAGACTGATGGCCTGGCATACTCCATTTCAATACTCCTAAATAGATTTATCATAGAAAACTATGTCAAACTTTAATCATCTGTTATGACTCAAAGCATTCTTGGGCACTACTCCCCACCACATTGCCTTCAGTCAGGTAAGCAAAGCCTACTAATAACTTCCAAATTCCATAATGCAGCTGGAGACTCACTATACTCGTCCTCTGTCACCAGACAGTGGAACTCCCTCCCTATCCCACTAAAACAGAGGACAGCTGTGTCTCTAGCTTTAAGCACAACCTAAAACAGCACCTAAACTTCTCCTGACTCTGTTCTTGTTAACAATCTAACTTTCTCTCCCTCTCATATCTCTAGACTATCACCAATTCCTAACGATCCAGCTCTCCTATCTTATCCTGTAAATAATTTAAATAAATCCTATCTACATTGATATAACTATATACTGCTTTTTATCACTTCTATGTAAATGGCATGTATTATATTGCTGTATATGTAAATGTAACCCATTTATTATCGTATTACACTCCTACAAATTGTATTAACCTCTATCTTGATTGTATTACTCATTGCATGATTCTAAAAACACATTTCTGCTGTTAAGAAACTGAAATTATTTTTTCTTTAATTTTTTTATAATTTTTATAACTTTAATGGAGCTTTTCTCCCTGGACCTGAGTGCCCAGTCAGATCATCCCAGTAAACGAGACCATAAATAAATTCAAAAATGCCTTGGTAACTTTTAAGGAAGCTATAGAGTTGTCATTCAGCCCTATATGGAAACATGAGATAGTAGCCATTTGCACTTTGATAGTGGAATAACTGGTGCCGCTTTGGAAAAGTTCAGACAAGAATTCTGATATGGAAGGAATGGGAGCAGAAAAGGGTCTAATCCTTTCAACATAGCCCAAATGGAAAATTTCTTTCAGTTGCTATGGTAGACCGCATTTGTGGATCGTAGAGGCTGAGATGATCTGAATAACCGATGCTGGAAGCCTGGCATCTCTGGCTAAGGTTAGAACTGGAGGAACCAAGCAGTTAACTTCATGGATTTCTGATCCTGAGGAGGCATCACAGACTGTTGTGTTTAACAGGTTTGGATAATGACCCAACATCCATGGGGGATGTACTAGTAGAGACCACATGAAGGCAAACCATTTGTTGGGCTAGAAAGGAGGAATGAGGATAACTTTGGTCTTGCATATTCTTGCTTTCTCTATGAATTTGTTCACTAAGGGCAATGGGGGGGGGGGCAACATATGAGACTGGGGGAAGGGCAGTTGTGGACTAAAGCATTCCTCGGTGACTGTCCCTGCTGAGGGATCAGGGCAAAGTAACTGTTGCACTTCTTGATTAGGTAGGAGGCAAAGAGGCTGCAGCAAGGTTGGTCCCAGGGACAAAAAAATCAAGGTTGTCAATGATGGATTGATGGACCACTCTTGAGGTGTTGATAGCTCTGCTGAAATCATCCATCAGTATATTGGACATCCCCGATATATGCATTGCTATCAGAAAGTGGTGAGAAGACATTGCCCATTACTAAACTCTCTTGGCCTCTTAACACAGGGAAGAACGTGCTCCTAGCCCCTGTTTGTTGATGTACCAAACTACCAACATGCCTGTCTGTTTGTCTGTCTGTAAGTACAGGTATATCACCCTCAGGGAGGACATCCTGAAATACCTGCAAAGCTAGGAGGACTGCCTTCATCTCCAAGATATTGATGTGAAGGTTGCCCTGTTTGTGTGACCAAGTACCCTGGACAATCCTACCTTTGAAGCACCCCCCCCCCCACCCTAGAAGGGATGTATCCATATGGAATGGACATTCCTTCTGTCACTGAAGTAGATTTTATCCACCAGAATATGTGTTGTCTGCTGATTTGAATGAGACAATTTTTTGTGTGAAGCTGATGAACGTTTTGGGAACATTGCACTGCTAGAGTCTCTTGAAGTGCTCTCATGTGAAATCTGGCTAACTGCATTATAAGGATGGTAGAAGCCATTAGGTCTAAGAGGCAGAGAATTAATTTCACCAGAGAAGAAGGGTCATGGAGAACTTGAGTGGTGGTGACTTACAGGGAGAGCACCCTGGAATGAGGAAGTTTGGTGATCTGTAAACTTAAATTCAGGTGGCATGTGATAAATTATGTCTTGAGTAGGTATAAGATGACATTTGTTCAGGTTGGCTGTGATCCTTAGTCTTGCATAATATGGAGCACAATGTCCTGATGGTGTGATAAACAGTCATAGGAGGTAGCGGTTAAGAAATAATTGTTGAGGTATAGGAAACCTGGATCCTTAGCAGGTGAAGATGCACTGCCACCATTGTCATCATCATGGTAAACACCCTAGGGGCTGTGGTGAGACCAGACAGCAAGGCTCTGAATTGATATTGATTGCCCCCTAGCTGGAAATGGAGGAATCTCCTCGAATACTTCTCTGTCTTTACATGATAGTATGGATTGTTGAGATCTATGCCGTGCATCCATTAGTGCCTCAGAAGGGGCATAATGGACTGAATTGTGATCATCTGGAATTTTGTCTGTTTAACATATTGGTTTACATGACTCTCGTCCAATACTGGTCTGAGGTCTTATGTTTTCTTGGGTACTAAAAAAAAAAACCTCAAGTAGACTGCAGACTCTAACTGGTATTTGGGGACCGGTTGGATGACTCTTCTTTTTTTTTTTTCTAGCAGCTTGGAAATTTCTACTATTATGAATTCCCATTGACTGGGTGGAACATTGGAAACTTCTTGTTCTTCTTCAGAGGAAGGAAAAATAGTATGAATAGCCTCTGGAAATTCTGTTTATTATCCAACAATCTGTAGTTTATATTTTACCAGGCTTGTGGGTGCAGAGGCAAGTGCCCTCAGACTGCCTAGAGAGTGCAGCAGTCTGTCAACTCTTCAGGTGTGCTGAAAGGGCTTTTTGGTAAATGGACCAGAAAAGCCCTAGTTATGCAGTCTGACTGCCTTTATAGTGATGTCCATTGTTGCCATCTTCTCTGCTATGAGAAGATCTGTCACCAGGACTGTCCTGATAAGAGCTCTGTGATTTACAGAACTATATTTTCTTCCCAGTCCACTGATTTCTAGAGTAGGTTCTCTGAGGGATTGAAAAATGGGTTCCCACTGCAGAGGGAGTCTTACCAAGTTGCTTGACTCCTGGTTAGCATGTCTTTTTTACTTTTTGGTTCCAATAGAGTGGAAATATTAAAATGGGGAATTAATGGAGGAAGTCTTAATGTTTTACGCAAAATCACAAAGACTCATTCAAGCTTGCTGACACACGGTGATGCCAGTGCCTGCTGCCCTAGTCATACCATCATCTGCATTAGAAAGCAGTTGCATGGCTATGTTGGAAGCTGACTGAAGGGTAGGAAGCTCAGAGTCCACAGTCTTCTGCACAATCGCAGGTAGGTTACATGAAGGAAACTTGGAAAGCTCCTTGGTCAAGTCTGTCTGAAGTCTGGTGACATAGGCTAAACATTTCAGAGCTCTAGGTATGAAAGTTGCTGAAGCATACATCCTTTTCCCAAACCGGTCCATAGCTCTAGACTCCCTGCTAGGGGGATGATCCAAGGAACTTTCCTCCGATAGTTCCTTTTTAGTGTCTGCCACTACCATCACCACATCCACTGGTGGACCTTTGCTCTAGTGCTTTCTGTTTTTGGTGCTGCCAAAATTCTGTCGGGATTTTTGGGAATGGGTTCCATCATGTCAGGGTCCTTCCATGCTCGCTGAGCTATAAGATCACAAGGTCAATGGGTGGTAGCATCCAGGATGATACTGAGCCAGAGCCAAAAGCTTCTAGGAATACAGACTCCTCTGGAGAAGGAAAGGGTTTTTGGTGGACCATTCCCCTCTCAGTTTCTTCACTTCGAGGATTTTACTGGTGATGTCTTCTGATGGGGATCTAGGGGAGCCTTCACCTTCATCCAAGTATGGGTCTTCAGTGAAAGACTCTGGAGAAAAGTTTTGTGTGCTTCCACTTGTGTGTCTGTTTCTTATGCACCAGTTATGGTAAAGGATGGGAAGGTTCTGAATCAGACTCAGAACTAATGTAGCATGTAGCCTGAGAAGCCTGTGGTACCGACTGTTACCTGTTTGACAGAGATACTGAACGTATAAGCTGATTCCGGTTGGGATTCGGATGGAACCAAACTGGATGGGATGTGCCTTCTCCTTTGGCATTGGTAGGACACACTCAGAAGCCTCAAAGGCTGAGGATGCCATTGGCTCTGCAGTCCACCTCCTATCCTCAGACAAAAAGCAAACCTCTGAACCTGTAGGTCTTCACCCCAAAGTTCATCTTGGGGCTGAGCTATCTAGTGCCAAAGTGCCAAGAGGAAGTGACTGTTCTGACAACCTCATTGTCGACCCATTCTCCCTGATACGCTGTTCCAAAACTTTGGCCCCAAGTGGCTTCTAGATCTGGACACATCGGAGTCAAAGAGGAATGGAAGCTGTTTGAGTTGAAGTATCTCAGACTGTTTGCTCTGGCAAAGGAGCTCCAGGACAGATTGGATACAAAATAGTCGAGTCTGAAGGGTGGACTGAGACCTGAAAAGGAAGAGGAGGGTTAGTTGGCCCAAGAGTCTGTATGTTCTCAAAGATATTAATGAGAGAACCGCAAGCTGGATCCACATTCTAAGGAACTTCCTTGTCATCCTTTGGACATCTTGCTTGGTCAAGCTTCTGGATGATCAAGTAGAGGAAGCCACCAAAGGTCGTCTTGAGTGCCTCCGCTCCTGGAAGATGGGTGCGTGTAGTCTTAGACTCACCTGGTCTGGGAGGAACTGGGACCAAGAAGGTGATAGACAGATCTGAGAGACTGTCTGTTCTGACTGTTGAGAAACTTTGGGATCCAACTCAGATTAAATTGTCGCATTTGGGGAGCACTCCCCTTATATTTCCAAATCTGATTTTTCCTTCTCTTTCATATTCTCCTTCTCTTTCTCCTTTACTTGTTTGTTTGTCTTTTGGCCTCTTGTCTTTGTATACTGGACAGGAGGTTGTGGAAGGTATTGAAGACCCTGTCTGTGGAGAGAGAAGACCCTTGACAATAAATTTCTCTCTCCTGGTCTGGAAAACCCTGGAGTTAAATGAAGCACAAGTCTGATACTGAGTGCCAAGGAAGCCAGCTCCCAAACAATAAATGCAAAGCGAATGTGGATCTGGACAGGAGGGGGGGTGGCTTTGTATCTGCATTCAGAGCACTATTTAAATCCTTTGCTATTGACTAGAATGTCTACTAATATCCAATACACACACACACACACACACACTAGATATATAATACACCATCCTATATAAAAACCCTATTGAATACTATAGAATTCTGTAATTCTGAGAAAGGAATACACACTGAACTTTACAACCATAACATCTACCAAGCTAATTAACTAACCTAACCCCAACTACTAATCAAACTCTAAACTTAATTATGCACCTAAAACTGGAGAGAAAAACCTCTCAGTAGAGGAGGAGTGAACTATGAACAAATATCTGATAAAGAGGATACAGCAATGGCGGGCCATCATAAACGCAACCAAAGTATTCAGTCAGCAGATAAGATCTATGGTACTGAGGTGGAGTAGAGGGAATTACAGGTTGGGGAGGAGTTGGAGCCCTGGAACTGAAGAGCTTCAGAGTTTATGCTGAGGTCGAAACCAGCTTGCGGTCCATCTCGTATTTGTTTGTGGCTCCAGTTACAGCACAAACATTTTCAGGGGCTAAGGAAGTCCACCTGGCCCTTCTCAGAGTGCTTGTAAGCTGGAGACCATGTAATGGAGGATTGGTTTGGCCCTTTTTACACAAAGTCTCCATTAACTTGCTATCTGCTTGTCTGGATGATACTTCATTGTTAAGAGAATGAGGGATGATTTGTGTGACATCCATCTTTATTTCTATTATTCTATACCATCTACAAGGATATACCTGGTTGATATTTTCTCTTTGAGTTGATGGAGTCCTCATTCTGTCTATTTCAATGTAGCCTGACCTAGTTTTGGCTAAAATGCATCTGCATTCTTGTTTCTGTTGTCTCTTCTACAGATTAACAACCGTCCAGTAACTTGACTGTCAGAACATTTCTAAAAGGATGCTGCTATTCACTAGCGTGAAACATAGGAACAATACTAGGCACGTGATGACTGAGTCCTTGAGATTCCTACACATTTACACCTTTAAGTCAACACACTTCTTGCCATCTTTACAAACACTTAATAGTGCTCGACCCCCCCCCCCCCCCCAAATTAAGCAGAGTTGTACATGATAGTCCTGGTTCATAATTTCAGCTTTTTATCATTGAAAAACTTAGTTTAGATTCTTGTGAATTTGTAATTATTTTAGATCTAAAATTTCTCTCCCAGTTTTTGAAAACTATTAATACTGCTGCAAGGAGGATTTCTGAACTACAGGTCCTAAAGCATAAGTTTTGCATGCAGTGTTTCATATGCAGTTTTACATGTGTACATATTTCTGAGAACATGTCCACATTTTATTCTAATAGTGGTCTACTTTTCAGTTTGAACAAATTAGCTCATTACCAGTGTTTTATCTTTAAGAAGAAAACCAATGGGAAATATTGTTAGATGATTTCAGTGTCTGCAGGCAGCTCTAGGGTATTGTGTTGATAGGACTACAAATATCAAAAATACTATTATACCATGACCCCCCATTAATATTCCAAAACGTGCACGCTGATTAGTCAGCATGCATGTTGTAAATCGACTTATACTAATGGAAAAAGGTCCGGTCGCCCGGACTTTTTCCATTAGTATAAGTCTTTTTTAAACCACTGTCTCGCTATGTTAAAGGAGTTTAACATAGCGAGACAAATTTAAAAAAGCAACGGAGATCTCCGTTGCTTTTTTTTAAAACTGTCTCGCTATGTTAAACTCCTTTAACATAGCGAGACAGTATGTAAAAAGCAATGGAGATCTTGCTTTCTCGGTGCTTTTTTTTTTTTTTAAAACCTTTCTCGCTATGTTAAATGGGTTTAACATAGCGAGACAGCTTTAAAATAAGCAACGGAGATTCTCCTTTGCTTTTTTTAAAGCTGTCTCGCTATGTTAAACCTATTTAACATAGCGAAACAGTAAAAAGCAACGGAGATCTTGCTTTCTCTGTTTCTTTTGCCCATAGCTCTGATGTACTGCGTAGGCATACGCATGCGCAGTACATCAGAACTGCCGCAGAATACCAGACATCTGCGGAAGGGCAGCAAGGAGGCATTATACAATGCCATTATTTAAGAAAAATAATTTTTTTTTTTTCTTAAATAATGTCATTATATACAATAACCACTTCTGGGTGTGGTAATGCTGGATTTACCCACGGTTGGCTTTGTTTGGCCACTCGGGCTTCACCCTCGTGACCAAACCACGCCAACTGTGGGTAAATCCAGCATTACCCACACCCAGGCGTGGGTTATTGCTATAATATTTTTCCCGTGGAAACAAAATGGCTCCCATTTCCAATAAACAAATTTTTAAGTGCTTTGCTTGGTGGATGGCTTTTTTGGCGTGGTACATGTAAAAGTAGCCATCACAGGTAACTCTTCAAGGATGTCTGCCATTATTTCTACTTTCATCACAATTCTTTATCTGAGGCATTTCTTAAGGTACTGTGTGGAGTGGTGGCCATATATTTATCAAACATTACAACGTGGGCATGCAATTGAAGAGCAGGATTTAGAAGGGCAGTACTACAAGCCATTCTGTTATACCTATTCACCTCTCTAATGCACATCAGGAGTGAGGCATTGCTTGGAACTGTGTTAATTTGTGTTACTTTGAGTGTTTTTAAAAGATGAATAGTACATTAGTTGGATGATTACCAAAACAACATATCTTTCACACAAGTACTCTTGCAGCAATAAAGACACATACCCTCCTTTTCCCCCTAGCGTTGCTATTCTGGTCTACTTTTGACTTGTTTTGTTGGATGTGATTATTAAACATTGCCAGTCAGTATGTAAATAAAAACCTTAACTCTGTTTCCCTTAGCTTGCTGTTTCTCTACAGTGCAGTACTAAATTGTCAGTGCTCCACTAGGATTCTGCTGCTGTGTCGTGGCTGCAGTTAGTACAAGTACATTTTTGGTGTAGTTATTAAAAAGAAAAGCACTAGATTGTTTCCCTTCTCACAAAATGCAAAGGAGAGTGCCCAAGCCAGCCAGAAGATCTACAATACCCAATGTTATTTTTCAGAACTATTTTGAAATGCAATCCCTGTGAGGCATTAAAGCCTGCCCTAGTGTACAGTGTTCTGAGTGATCAGACAAAATAAGCATAATCTATATCTTCTTCCTCCTAATTTTAGTTTTTCTACTGATTTTCTTGCAGAATTAAATATCATGTAGTAGACTACATGTACGCTTAGGATAATCTTTGAGTAAATAGAAAGCATAACAAATGTGGTAGGGATGTTGTTGAATACATATTCTGTGCGCCTAGTGTAGGTGTTAATGAATCTGGCTTAATGTCTTATTTCTCCATTGTTATAAAGTTCAGTATAGACTATCACATTTCGTCTTTGAACCCCCTCCCCCCATGTCAGTCAAAGTCATAGAAATGCAACTCGTTTTTCAGAAATAGTGCTATGCTAATGTTCCATTAGATAAAATGCAAGGCAGAATGCGAGAGATCCAGTAAGACAAGTACTATAATGGCAAATGTTGCTTTTTTTTAATTACTTTAAAAATGGACTTGCGTTTTTGCATGTACATGCATGCACAAACAGACTCACAAGCAGAAAGGCAGACATACAACCATGCACACACATAGACTCACACACATGTAGACCGTACCTCTCAACTGTCACAATTTTTGCAGACTGTCCAGATTTTGTGTGTCCCTCTTAGTTTTCCAGAGAAAACACAAATTTTAATGGACTGATGCCGCTAAATTATATCTATTAAGTTTCAGATTTCATATCCTTCAGAAAATGCATGTAAATGCAAAACCTTCCTGATCTTTATTTAGTAACTAATATTTTGAACTGTTTATCACAATAATTTGTAGTAATACAAATGTATAAGATGTAATCTAAAAGAGAGATAAGTGGACTGTCTTTGTGAGAGCTTTCAGAAGTAACATGATATAAAAATGTACTGTGACAATGGTCACTGCAGGGGGAAATTTGCATTTCTCTCAGATGCAGAAAGTAGGGTTGATTATATTAGTAAAAGGGTGAAGAGGATGAAGCCAGCTGCATGGATATTGTTGGGAGACGGAGTTGTTACCCATTGGAACATGTTTTTCAGATTTTACTGTGACATATTTGTGTTCTCTTCTGGGCAGAATTTGAAACGCTGTCATTCACTGTTAAGCTAGGAAAGCCATCACTCATCCCACACCTTATCTCTTAAGACTCCTTTCTTGTCTTCAGGTTACATGCCATTTTATAGTTTGCCCTGTCATTTAGTAGCGTGTGCCTTGTGTTGCAGCTGTTTTGTGAAACGCACTGTTCATGTCATAACCTTAAATCTTCAACATTCTGTTGAATGCTGTACCTTACTGTTCCTTCACTCCTCACAGATGGGAAAACTCATTGCGTTATTGTCTGTTTTTATTTCTGTTAACCATGTCAAGGTCCCCAGAGTGCCTCCTTGGTTCATCATGTCTTGCAAAGGATACACTCGGCTTGCTCATTCTGTTTCATAGTATATACCTTCCAGCCTCTGGATCACTTAGTCACTCTGCTCTATGCCCCTTCAGCAGTCACCAAGACTTAAGTGCAATTGCTAGAATTGGCTGCACTTTTCCAGGGTGTGGCTGAGACGGTGACCTGTATAAGGAGAAGATAACCTCTGTACTTCTGGAGAGATTACATTTTCTGTACATCCCAATGTCTTGCTGGTGTTTACTATCACTTTTGTACACAAAGCAGAGTAGCCCATACTCACTTCTTTAAATACCACTAGTCTGTTTTTTTTCTTGGTTCATAGATCATAGATAAGTACTAGGATAGCTGTCCTTGCAGGCCATTTTGAGCTTGGTGAGTTTCCCTTCAAAGGTGAGAATCAAGCACTGTATTTTACGTTTGTGATGTAAACACCGTTTCTATTATGCCATCTCTAATCCTCTTCAAACATACCTCTTCAAGAGGTGGTCCAGCTATTACAAGGAAAATGTTCTTAAAGGGTACCTCAAT
This sequence comes from Protopterus annectens, assembly GCF_019279795.1. NCBI lineage: Eukaryota > Metazoa > Chordata > Ceratodontiformes > Protopteridae > Protopterus > Protopterus annectens. The sequence goes on from NC_056729.1 coordinate 974,909,205, forward strand.
GCATGTGCTGAACTAGGGCACCGTCCTACTATAGCTATAGATGGTACTTGTACTATAGGAGAGCCAGAACATGGATGGCAAAACAATCGTAAGGTCATCACACTATGTTTCACTGCATGTCTGCTGTGTCCGCTTTACTCTTCCTAGAGCTGCTATTTGTGTAGTACGTCATATCCAGCTACAGTAGTCTTTGTTCTTTATTGTCCAATGCCCCTTTTGGTGATGAATCTCATCTCCCAAAGGAGCGCTGACATCAGTCTGTACCCCCTTGTTTAGCTTCTCCAGTGACTTTTTCTGCTACTCAAAACCTGACGCTGCTAGATACTCAGATCATCTCTCTGTGCCATGAAGCCCTTTCTGCCAGTGCTTTCTACTATTTTCTGTAATCCAGGATACGAACCACACCAGCATTTTCATTTTGTCTCTACGCAGACAGCATGAAATAAAAAGCAGTGCTGAAATCCAAGTAATGGGCTATCACTGCTTGATGTTAACCACTTTTATCACAAAGCTAGGTTTGTTTTACAGATGGGCCAAATTATTACACTGCCTGTATAAATAATTAAAGATATGCAGGAAGAGATTAGATCCTCCCTTTCATTCTTGGTCCAGGCCTATTGTTCAGTTTTAAGTACATTTTGACCCTGTTTAATACATGGATAGAACTACAAATTATTGACCTGGGATTTCATACTGTTGCTTCGTTTCACTTGTAGCTTTGGACATTGCGTATCCCTGCTTGCTGTGGGACACACCTATGTTGATGTTTGTGTAGAGTTTATTACCCAACAGAAATATCACAAATATCAATATGAAGGGTTCTTCTCATGAGGTTTCATGTATGTTTTCTTGGTCATTCTTTGATCCACCATTCTAAATGGGGCTGAATATGCCTTTCTTAATGCCTGTTGCACGTATGCTTTATGAAAAAGAACAGCCATAAACCCTGGGCAAACTTCAGCTATCAGTGAAAGTGCTGTAGGTGAGTGACTTCTGGTGCAGGTGCATTTTTTATTCTTATATAATGTCAATGTATAATGGCAGTAACCCACTTCTGGTTGTGGGTAATGTTAACCTAGAAACATGTTGTGTTGTATACTTTACCTCTTCCTTAACTGCTGTGTGTGAGCGACTGTTAAGAGGCTTACCCTACTTCATTTACTGGAGTAGAGAGAATTATGATGGATGATAAAGGAGTATTTATACAGACAATTAATGTAATGGAGCAAAAGGGATCCACCCTTATTAGGTGTAATATTGCAAATAGGAAACAAGTGGAATTTTTTTTTTTTTATAAAAAAAATGCCATGTACACCAAACGTATGTTAGTATGTTTGTGGTATTAGGGACTTGTGATTTATTAATGTTGTTTGCTGTCATTTATTTGATATAATTTTCTTCCAGACATCATTGGCTATGCGTTTTGCACAAGATGCTTTTGGAAAACAGTATAAACAAACAATAGGACTAGATTTCTTCTTGAAAAGAATAACATTACCAGGTAAGATTATTTTGTTCATAGACTGAGAGGCTTATTCTTAGTAAATATTTAAGTATGAATCTCTGATCTTAACCAGAGATGTGTTATTCAAATGTACTCCCAGAGAAACAGATGTGCAAGCACATTGGAATTTGCAGGAAATTGTGCATAAAGTCCTAAGTTATACATCATGGCAGGTTGTGCTTGGTGCAGATACGCAAGACTTGAAGTAATAGGCTGAGCTGCTTCAGTTTCTGCAAGTCTGGTGAAATCTATTTTGCTAATAAAATTTTTACTTTCTTATGATAAGGAATAATTAAAAAAAATCAAGGTAGATGTTTTATTGTAATTTAGAAATGAAATTGTATTTGCCATATTTGAAATCCTGGGAGGTGACTGACTGGTGATTGTAAGTATGATTTCAGTAATATGTATATATTTTTTATGATTATCATTATTCTTTGTGCATTCAGATAATTTAATAGACTGCAAGAAGAAATAGTAAACAGAGGAATCAAGGAAACCTCTTGTAAACGGTACAGATGTGATTATGCTGACCAGGTATCTTTCAGAGTAGTTTGATTGCTGCAGTTTTGCATCTCACACTGACATTTCTAAATCTATGAACATGGCATCATGAGAAAATATTCATATACAAAGAATGCAGCCTTATGGCCATTTTTTGACATGCAGCTGGCATTTCCAGTCAGATCCTCCATTTTTGCAAAGGTGAAAGGTTGTCAGTGATTCAGCACAAGTCAACCAATATTTTTAGCAGTAAATCATGGCTGGAAAGTTATAAATGTTTAACAAACCCAGCTATCTGGCTTGGCTGTCTGTTTTTAATTCTTACTAGTCATAATTGCTTTTCTGTGAAGTTTATAAATAAGTTTCAGGTTGCAGAGTCCAGTTCGGGAGTAACTAAACCGGGACTAGAACAGCAAACTGTTTGTTTTCTTTAGGGGCAGTCACTGTAACAGCAGATTATAGCATCTGGATTTTATCTTGGTGAAATTACTGGCTAGAAATGAAGACATACAAGTGTCTCAGACTCTGTGAAGGCCATCACTGGCCTATTCCCATCATTCCTTCAAAGCTTGATTGCTTTGTGAACCTGCTGTCTACAAATACCATTGCTAAGGGTTTTCTGATGTTCATCGTGTTTCACTGTTGCAGTCATTACTTTTGGCCTTCTAAAAATTGGTCCTTTCCAGTCTCAGACAGACCACAAAGAGGCAGATACAGGCGTCCCAGAGGCAGATCTCAGCCCCAAGGCTCATACAGGCCTAAACAATGGGGTGCTCCTACCTCCAAAAGCGGAGAAGACAAATCACAACCTTACAGGAAACAGTCACAATGACTTTCCTCTACCAGTTCCAAGCAGTTTTCTTTTGACAGCCCCCTTAGGGGGAAAACTAGCACTTTTTTCATCAAGGGCAAATGCTTACCCAAGACAAATGAGTCCTGAACATAGTGTCCCAAGGCTACAGGTTCCATTTTCACACTCTACCAAGATCAAAGGGCATGCCAGACCTGCCACACAATCAATGGGCAGAGGCACAAAAGCAAATTGCAGCCCTCATGGATAGGAGGGCCATTCAGCAAGTACCAAGTTCAGGAGCAGGGGCAAGGATTTTACTCCAGACTTTTCCTAGTACCCAGGAAGGACAAAACCTGGAGATCAGTTCTGGACCTGTCTATACTAAATACGTTTCTGGAAGTTCCAAAATTCAAGATGTTGACTCTACAGCAGCTACTGCCCATGCTGGGCAAGAGGACTTGGCTCGTAACTTTGGACCTAAAAGACATACCTGCATGTCCCAATCAGACAATCTTGCAGAAGATACCTCATATTCACAGCTGGCTCAATGCATTACCAATTCTCTGCACTATCCTTTGGCTTATCTACTGCGCCCAGGGTCTTCACAAAATGCCTGGCACCAGTAATTGCATTTTGCAGACAAAAAGGAATTCAAATATATCCCTGCTTGGACGACTGCCTAATTCAAGCAGAGAACAAAGACACTCTTCTGAAACATCTGGCGTTTGTAAAAAGATTACTAATTGGCCTAGGGTACACAGTAAACAAAAATAAATCAAAACTAGTGCCCTCTCAAGAGATAATATTCCTGGGTGCAAGCTTAAATGCAACTGCCCAGATGGCTTATCTCACGCCAGACAAGCAAAAACAACTGACTATTTACTTCAAGAAATTGGCAACAAAAACCCACTTATCTGCAAGGAAAACCCTGCAGGCCTTGGGTTTCATGGCATCTTGTATTCTACTAATTCCATGTGCCAGACTGCATATGAGGAAACTACAATGGTATCTGAAAAGTGTTTCGACTCAGCATTGCCACAGCCTGGAGACAATAATTGCACTCATTCCTTGCCTACAACAGGAGTTTCGATGGTGGGCAGAAGCCTGTCACCACAACAAGGGTCTGCCATTCACTTTACCCACAGCCAGACAGACACTGACAACGGATGCATCAGATTATGCCGGGGGGTCCATATGGCAGAAAAATGTATTCAAAGCACATGGCCTACAAACCAGATGCATCTTCACATCAATCAAAAAGAGATGCTAGCTGTTCAAAATGCCCTGACAGCTTTCAAGGACCTGCTTCATCCAGGACAGTTACTGATAAAGACGGACAACACTACGGTCATGTGGTACATAAACAAGCAGGGAGGTACACATTCCTACCCCCTCTTCAGACAAGCAATGACCTTATGGGACACAGCATTGGCTTTTCAGGTTCACCTGCAAGCACAATTCCTACCAGGAAAAACAAGTACTCTGGCAGACGAACTAAGTAGAAACCTCATGGATCCCCACGAATGGAAACTGGATCCACAAATCTTCAGCATGATAATAAGGAAATGGGGATGCCCAGACATAGATCTATTTGCCTCCCCTCCCAACTGTCAATTGCAGAGATTTTGCACAAGGATTTATCACCAGCAAGCATGGAAAGTGGACGCCCTATCATTCAACTGGAAAAATCTAACGGTATATGCTTTTCCCCCACTGCCGCTCCTTCCCAGAGTACTCCTAAAGGTCAGACAAGAGAAGCCAAAAATGATACTGATTGCTCCAGACTGGCCACGCCAGCACTGGTACCCAATCCTAAAGAGTTTGTCTCAAGGTCCAGCATGGATATTGCCTCAAACTTCTCACTTGCTGACCCAACAAAACAATCACATCCTGCATAGCCCAAATCAGGACCTTAAATCTGGCAGCATGGCGGATAATGTAGCCATTCAAAACACTCCAATTTCAAAAGCTGTTATGGATGCTTCTGCACCAAATATTCCTCCGATTTTACAATACCTAACTGAGATGCTGAACAAAGGCCTTTCTTTTCTCTTCAATTAAGATTCATGCCTCTGCCTTTTCAGCACATTACAATACGGAACCACCTATCTTTTCTCATCCTCTAATAAGGCAGTACCTCAGAGGGGCCAAAAACATTAGGCCTCCAAGGAGAGCACCAATTCCGGCCTGGGACCTCAGTTATGTTTTGGAAAAACTCACACTGCCTCCTTTTGAATCAGCATCAACAGCAGATAAAAAATTCTTATCCTGACTGCAACAGTGAATACACTCGAACATCTACATTTATGGTAGGTACATAACTGTACTTTACTTTCTTTTCACCTCTTTGAATGCTTCATTTCTTGATCTGATGCCAAAGTAATTTTGTCTGTGTAGTGCCTTGCACTAATTGGCCATGTGTTTAAATTTCTTTGCAGATCATAAAGCAAAGCATTTTTAGTGTGTGTTAGGCTGTACTACATTTTTACCAAAAATGTTTCTTTTTGTTTTTTAAATTACATTTTATTTTCTTGAGACTATCTTGTTGGGAGCGTAGAGGCAAAGAAAAGAAAAAAGAAGATAAGATGGTGAAATCTAATGGGGGATTTTTAGAAGGAAAATATAAGAAACCTAAAGAAATGCATGCCTCTAATTTTACTTTAAGCTATGAAGAGAATTAATGCAATTTAAAATGACTCCCAAAACAATGGATATGAATCTGTTTTCTGAACTACTAAAATCCTCCTCCACAACCTCAAAATCTACCATAAGACCTTATTCGCACCCCATCAACAAATAAGTACAATTAAAATAAATAGTTCAGATATGGAATTATTATAAATTGATGTTCTCGCTGAATGCTTTATATAGAGGATGATCTGGCTTCTTCTTATAATCAACTTGTGTGTGAGACAGGAATGTCAAGAAATTCACCTCCAGAGAAGAGCAAAGCTTGAGAGGTGAGTGAGTCTGATCCTTGTGGAGAACATATAACAAGAGTTATGATTGGAGAAACTCGGTCATAACTTTTTGTAGCACATAGCATTTTTGTTGTTTCAGTGTACTACTTGTTACAATGAAAACAAGTACAAAATGTCTCTCAGCTTTGAAAGCTCTAAATATTTAGTGCTGCCTTGGATTCAGTGGCTAGAAAAAGAGTGCACCTCACCAAACTTGACTTTGCTGTGTTTTGTTTATTGCAATGACATCTCAAAGTATATCACAATGTTTAAAGATGTTAACACAGTTCTTCTCTTCTAGTGGCTGCTACATGTGCAGCAGTGAGTCGTCCGATCATAATATTATTTGAAACTTGCATAACACAAGCTGTTGTGCACTTTTGAAAGCAGTATCATTGGGTTTGGTGGCAGGCTACTGTATAACTTGCTTATTTTATAGAGTAATCAGCATACTCTATGTAGTACATGTCATATAATTGTTTGTTACAGAACACCTAGCTTGAGATGCACTGATCATTTAGAGTTTTTGGAAGTAATATCCAAGCATTTCTGATAAAACTATTGGTAATTTGGAGTTTCCATCCATTGACAGGGAATTTTGTCATAGTTCTAATCTGTATGAATGCGTATTTTTGATTTGCTAATGACCATAATTTAAAGAAGCTGGTTCTTTTACCTCCCCCCACAAGGTAACAAGTATGGTATTAGATTTAATGTTATGTAATTGATATGGGTATATCAGTAATGCTAACTTAATACCACCATTGGGTAATGTAACACAGTGGTGCTATCCTGTGGCTATATTCTACGACCAAGAAGTTAGTTTACTATGGAATCTACAGACATTTTTCTTCAGCTGATTATAATAAAATTAAAAGTGAACTGTTTTTATGGCAATGGCTTAAATTATTTAATGGATGTACTACTGAGCACTGATGGCATCTTTAACTGTAGAAAGGACTTGGTGATATTTGTGTACCCAAGATGGGTCTCGCTCATAATTTTTAGTGACCTTATATAATAGACTACATGTGTTGGTAAATTTTGTAACAAATAGCGTACACATTTGTTATTAAGACATCATTCATTTGAAATAAATATAAATAGAATATCTAAAGATATATGGTTAGCTATTCACAAAAGTAAACCAGATTATGAATTGTGTCCTATCTCAGAGTTTAGATAGTAATGACACAGCTTTTACTGTTAATAAGCATAAAGAGGCCATAAATAATTAGTACTCTTGTCCATAACAGTAAACGCTATCAAGACCTCAAAGGTATTGCTAAAACATTAGCTGACACATTTCCAGTTAACATACAGCAAAATAATAAACCTAAACTAAGCAGTTTGACTTTTGGAAGTGCAATATTGCCAATTTCTGAAAGTGGTATAACTGAGGTTGAAGACAGTGTAACATTTAGTATAGGAGCAGAAAGATTGCTTTCTACAATTGTATCCATTATGGGGGATGATTTAAAAGATTTAGTAGTCTACCTATTTAATCTGTCATTAAATAAGTGTCTTTATACAACTTGTGTGGAAACTGCCTGAAGTGACACGTGTTTAAAGGAGACTTATGCAATGATCATCCATGCATAGGCGTTTTAGTTGACTGGTATGCTGGGAAATGCTTTGAAAGAATTCATCCATCAAATACTGTCAAGTCTGATTCCTGTATAATCCCCATGAGCAACTGATGCCATCTGAAGAGTTTACAAGGCATGTAGGGGGTGGAAGTAGATTGCCAGGCCTTTGGCCTTTCGTCTGCATCGTATACACTCCGCAAGCATCATCTCTGGAAGAGATAAACAGGCATATTTAAATTCGCATTTCAAAAAATTGGAAGAAGATAATAGGATGAGAAAGACAAGAGAGCTCTTCAAGAAAATTGGCAATACTCAGAGAGAAGATTGGCAATACTTGGAAGAAACTTCCAGTTAAAAGTGATCATGATAAAGACAAAGGTACAAGGGATTTTGCAGATGAAATTAGGAGGAGGTTGTAGGAATATACAAAAGAGCTACATAAGAAAGACTCTAATGTCACTGATTTCTTCACTCTATAATCAGATATCCTAGACTACAGAGTTAAGTTAAATGAACCCAAGAAAACATTGCTAATAGAAAAACTGTAAGAAGTAATAGATTTTCAGTAGACTTACTTAAACTCTTACAGTTACATTTTTGCTTGAAATTTGCCAGCAAGTTTGGAAAACACAGCAGTGGCCATTGAACTGGAAAAGTCAGTTTATAATTAGTATTAAAAAGTGCCCTAATTAACCAACGATTGTACTTGTTTTACATGCTGCTAAGGTAAAGCTCATTACCCTGCTGCTAAAGTAAGGCTCATTACCCTGCAAACTATGTAAAAAAGTGTGTGTGTGTTTGTGTGTGTATGTATGTATGTATGTATATATATATGTGTGTGTGTGTGTGTGTATATATATATGTATATATATATATATATATATATATCAAACGAAACCACCCAGAGAGCACAAAAAGCGCAAATTGTCTCTGGCAACAAGATGTCAGAAACTAAACAGTTCAATGGTTGAAATCACATATAAAGTCAGTCCAGTTGTAAACCATTCAGGAACAAACCTTGAAGACCCTGTTTTGCTGTCGACAGGTTACACTAGCAGCAAAATCACTATCCGTTTCAAATCCGCCCAAGCGGAATTAGAATCAGAGACTCCAATTCAATGGTTTCTAGGTGTATGTCAAATAAAATCCAGTAAATCCAATTAATAATCCAATATATGGACGAAACAGTCACGATGTATTAAGCAAACAGATTTATTAGTTAGCGCTTTCACGGCAAACACAGAAGCCGCTTCTTCAGACCAACTGTGCGCTTCACAAAGCGCCAAATTTAAAAATAATAGAACCATGACTCAACCAATCAAAAATTGCATCGCGCTTAAAGCGCCTCTAACCTCAAAAATCAAGTTGAGTGAGACGAACATAAATTAGTATAAATAAAGAATCTCATGAAATATGTACAAAAGTACATAGACATCATAAAAACATCATAAAAACAAATATATGTATATGTATAAAACTCCTGTGTATAATATTATTTAAAATAAATCAAGATGCATGAATATAAGTGTAACACACATCAAAAACAGTAAATCTTGTGCTTAGTTGCAGTGTTAGTTTAGTTAGTTTTAGTTTTAGTTTCAGTGTTAGTTAGTGCTTAGTTCACATATGCCCTAGATTTTTGCTGCCATTTTACTGTTTTTGATGTGTGTTACACTTATATTCATGCATCTTGATTTATTTTAAATAATATTATACACAGGAGTTTTATACATATACATATATTTGTTTTTATGATGTTTTTATGATGTCTATGTACTTTTGTACTTATTTCATGAGATCTTCTATTTATACTCATTTATGTTAGTCTCACTCAGTTTGATCTTTGAGGTTAGAGGCGCTTTAAGCGTGATGCAATCATTGATTGGTTGAGTCATGGTTTCATTATTTTTAAATTTGGCGCTTTGTGGAGCGCACGGTTTGTCTGAAGAAGCGGCTTTTGTGTTTGCCGTGAAAGCGCTAACTAATACATTTGTTTGTTTAATACATCGTGACTGTTTCGTCCACATATTGGATTATTAGTTGGATTTACTGGATTTTATTTGACATACACCTAGAAACCATTGAATTGGAGTCTCTGATTCTAATTCCGCTTGGGCGGATTTGAAACGGATAGTGATTTTGCTGCTAGTGTAACCTGTCGACAGCAAAACAGGGTCTTCAAGGTTTGTTCCTGAATGGTTTACAACTGGACTGACTTTATATGTGATTTCAACCATTGAACTGTTTAGTTTCTGACATCTTGTTGCCAGAGACAATTTGCGCTTTTTGTGCTCTCTGGGTGGTTTCATTTGATTTTTTATTACGAAGGGAGGTTTCTACGATATATATATAGATATATATATAGATATATATATATATATATATATATATATATATTACCATAGTTGGTATTCTCTTGTTTTATACTTAATAGTACTCTCTCTTTTACCATCATTGGGAATGTCTCTTACGTTCCCCTTTTAACTATCTTAAAAAAATGTGTGACATTTGTCCACAAAAGACCAAACTCTATGTGCCTACGGCCTAGGAATGTGACGTTTGCAAGGGATTCAACTCCCACTCTCTCATTGACTGGAAAAACAAATTAATGCTTAGGGACTTGCTGCCTTCAAAATCTTCACCAATGGCTTCTGGGGCTCAAGCCCCCAAGAGATGAGAAAAAGGGAGATTCCCTTTCTAAAGAATCTGGTAAGAGAGCTGCAGAACGCAAATTGGCTTCAGCTTCATCTTCATCCTTGGAGCCGCCTCTGAAAAAAGCTGGATCTGAGTGCATCATATCCAAGATCAAGATCTGATAAATTACCCCAGACCCATTCTCCTTAACTAATATCGGAGCAGATTAGCAGTCTGTGTCACCACTCAGGACCTTCTTCCATGACTTAATTCCTTCGGTCTTCCAGGAGCATATCTGAGGCAGATGTGGACAATATGATGAGGAAGTTCCTCAAGATGCAAACACAAATGGGAATCCTCCAATCATAGCTCCTTCTCTGATCCATATTTCTGTTTGAAGATATTGGCATCTTTGACTCTGATGGTGTCTCTGAGCTGTTCGGTCCCGAGTACTTCAGACTCAGATGAAACTCAGAACTAAAGTGTCACTACTGGCTTGGGGAGGGGGGGTTGGATTTAACTCTGAAGTTGTTGTATCCTTCTCTTCCCATTGGAGCATAGGCAGTAGATAGCTCAGCTCCTACTTCCTCCTCAGGTGGTTTGCCTGTGGAACAATGAGTGGAACAATGAGGGCTGACAATCTGTAAGCCTACATTGTTGGATCTGTCAGTTTATGCTTCTCCCAGCCACTCTGCTTTCGAGCTAGTGGAGAGATTCTTCTCGATACCTAGAGTTCAGACTTCTGTACCCTCCTTGACTCAGACTTCCCAATCCCATTCGATTTTGCATTCAGAGCCTCAGTCATCCATTCCACTGAGAGAGCCAGCCTGAACTAATTTCTAGGCCACCCAGCAGGGTATTCTCTTCCTCTTTTGGGGATCCTCCTTGGTTGGGTGCTCTGAGGAGGTATAGGAAATGTAAAATGAGGCATTTAGACTCCCCACAAGAGTCTGTCACTGAGGACACTGACTTTGATGAAGGGAAAGGGTCCCCCAGATCAACACCCAATGACGTCTCATTTGAAGACATTTTAAAACTCCTAAAACAAAGGGGTGGTTGGTCCCCTGATAACATTTCCCAAGAGGAGTCTTTGTTTCTGGAGGTGTTTGGGGCTGGCCCATCTACCTCCTGGGTGACTCTGCCTGCTGATAAGCTCATAGAGTTTGTCTCTCAATGGGTGTGGAAGGAACCAGGCACAACTGAACCAGTCCCTAAGAGACCAGACAGGATACCAGGAACAACTAAAGATAGACCACACTGGAGTAAAGGAGTACCCATTCATGTCATGGTCGTAGTGGTGGTCACTGAAAAGGAAATGGCAGAGCAAAGTTTCTCTGTCCACCCCCACTAACAGGGAGTCTGTGTTGCTGGACAGGTTTAGGAAGGATGTCTATGCTTTAGTGACCTTCACCCTTAGGTCACTGAGTTATTTGGCACATTTCACAAGACTTCAAAGGGATTTGATTAAAGAACTTACCAAATCCCTGTCTGGGACCATTTCCTCCAGGTAAACTGTTTCCTCACAGTTGGCTACCCTTTAGTCTATTTCAAACTCGTCCATGAAGCTGATCTCCCGTGTGGCTAAAGGTACCTCATGGGTGGCGGATTCAGGCATTTCCTATTAGGAGACATGCCTGGATGCACTTATGTGATTTTGCAGAACCCTTTAAATCTTCTTTCTTCAATGCTCTCTGTGATGAAACCTCCCTATTCAGCCCCAAAGTGAAAGACACAATCTAGGTGCGAGCAGGAAGGGAAAACCCTGTCTGTTATGGGCATACAATTTTGGACTTCTCAACAGACCTTCTGTAAGGACCAATGAGGTGGATGGATAATATGGTTCAAGAAATCCCAGGGCCCCTGCCAAGATCTGTGTGGAGACTGTTCCCCCCAGGGGCAGAGGGGGGAACTCAAATGGAAGACTGTGGCCTGCATAATCAGGTATCCAGGGATACTTTCTCTGATAGATCCTGTCAACACTCCTGAAAGGAGGCCTGACTGTCCATCTCTGGAGGCAATCAGGGGTTGTCTATCCCTGCACCAGATAGCCTGCCTACAAATTACAAAAGATTCCGGAGATAATATCCAGAGATTGTATAATACCATTTTCCCATCCACCCCATGCTAGTATCAAACAAAATCCTTAATGTTCAATCCAGTCAGAGGGAAGTAGCAGCACCAGAAATAAACAAGCTGCTAGAAAAAGAGTCATCCAAGAGGTCCTCCCAGAACAGAAAGAGTCCAGAACATATTCAAGATTCTTTTTAGTGCCAGAAAAGACAGGAGACTGGAGACCAGTTTTAGATCTCAACAAACTAAATCAATCGGTTCAACATACAAAATTTTGAATAGTCACGGTTCAGTCCATTCTGTCATTTCTGTACAGGGACAACTGGATGTGCTTAGTAGATGTCCTTCCATTTCACTCTTGCAGTATTCTTTACAGTAGGGATCCCCTGCCAAGGGCGGCATGACATCTGGCCAGTATACCAAAGCCTTTAGGGTGCTAAGGGTACACCATATGTCACACACATGCTCCCTACTTACAGTATAGGGAATGAAGGTGACATCTGGATGTACCATCCTCAGAATTTCTTTACCGCAAGTCTGAACACCATCTTTGATCATCAGTCTGAATACTTTCTTCCTTTGCTGGTTCACCAAATCATTTTTCAGGTAAGCTCTCCACTGGGGTTTTTGCTCTTATCTTTTTCCTTTTGTTTTGTTGCTTGTGGGGTTCATTTCATCCAGGAAGGGTAAATGCTAGTGTGGGAGACAGATTCTCCATAAAGATCATCACATGCAGTGTTTTTGTCTCTGTGCTTCCCACAACCATACTTCCTGTTTTATTTTTCAGGCTTTCATCATGAAGATCCTCTGTAGTCAGCTTTCACATTTGGCCATATATTTAGCAAACCAATGTCTTAAGCTTTTTGTGAAAGACGTTATGGAAGGAACTGTGAAGAAAAAGGCCAAGAAAGCTAGGTCTGATTCTTCGCTTACGCCACCTCCACCAGCTGTCTCTCTTGAGGCTAGTGAAAGCCTGGAGGATCACCTGACCCTTTAGTTGGATTGTTCTGCCATGACCACTGTGGAGGCCAGCAAGGTTCCAACATCACACATGTCCCTGGAGGCTTTAAAGATGTCCGCTATAGATGTTCAGGCGGAGCCATGGCTGTTTATTTCCAATGGGCCTCCAAAGTAGCCTCACAGTGACTGGCAGAATTACACTCAGGTTTGTTCAGTGCCATTATGGCCTTGAAGCCCCCTCAAGGAGTTTCTGTTCCAGCTTCCCCTTGGTCTTCTACTCCTCTTAAGTGAGCCAGGGAACAGGATTCCTATGAGGAGGAAGGGGATTCAGGTGATGAATCCTTTTTTATTCTTCCCAAATTCCATCTCCATTAGACTGTGTTCCTTCTCCATTAGACACTAGTTCTGAGGAGGAGGGGTCCACTAGTCCTGATACTCCTTTTGAGGAGATTCCTTTGGGGACACAATTTCCAGAATGATGGAATTTTATTAGCTGGGATTGTGCCCAGGTTTCTGATGTTCAGAAATGGTATTATGAGCTTCTGCAAATGGCTTCTCATAGACCTTCTGCTGTCCCTCCTGTTTTGGCTGCCCTGTTGGATGCCTTTTATACTGCATCTGGGGCAGCTGATTCCCAGCCCCCTGCTCCCAAGAAATCTCATAGGTTTTATAAGGTACCTGATGATTGCAAGTTTTTCTGTAGGTGTCCATCTGCTGACCCTTCTGTGGTGTCTGTTATCTGACAAGCCATCTAAGTTACTGCTGTCTATGAAGTTGCTTCCTTCTGATAAAGACATCAGGGCTATGGAAAGGCTAGGTAAAAAGGTATATACCTCAGCTACTGCTGCTTACTTGCTGTCAGTTATCAGAGCCATATGACTAGGTATATTTTGGCCTTTCTTTCTCGGGCCTTTTGGGTAATTTCTGATCTTCCTGACTACGAGGGGATGACTTCTTCCCTCTCATTGTTAGGGACTTCCTCTTAGGTGGCTTGCCATTCTGTTTAGTGCAGCTATGATGCAGCAGTTCTCTGTGATGAGGAGATATTCCTGGCTTAGGCTTCATCCCCTGCCTGATGATATTAAGTCTAAGTTGATGGGTGCTCCTCTGGGCAACAAGCATTTGTTTGATGTTGCCTCTGCTGAAGTCCCAACAGGAAAAGGGCAAGGCCTTACAAGAGCTGAAACATATTTTTGTTTGTCATGTACCTAAATTCCAAAGGAATTGTCAGTTTTTGTTCATATACAGTTTTGCCCTCCTCCCAAAGGTAAAAAGTGTGGAAAATGGGCTGCTTCTGCTAAAGCTATCCAGACTACTACCACACAGAAATCTCTCTTTCCTGAAAAAACAGGTGCTGTCTGACTATCCTGTACTTTTCAGCCAGATTCCTCTTTCTCTTTGTCTTTCCCTGTGTCTTCCTGTTTGTGTAAAGAGTACTCAAAATTCATGGGTTCTTACCCTTGGAGAATAATGGAATTACATGCTCTGGAAATCTCTTCCCCCTTTCATGGGCATTCCTCAACTCCATCAGGAACAATTAGCAGTTTTTTCCAGAGGTGCTTCAGGGTCTCTTGAATCGGGAAACTATTCAGGAAGTTCCAGTTTCTCAAAGGGGGAAGGGGTTTTATTCCAGAATGTTCTTGGTCCCCAGGAAAGAGGGCACTTGGAGACCCATTCTGGATCTCTCCCATTTAAACACCTTTTTGAAGCTTCCTTCCTTTTGGATGTTTTCTTCCTGTGCTGCTTCCTCAGGCTTTTCTAGTTTCTCTGAACCTCAAATATTCTCTGGACCACAAGTTGCTTATCTTCATGTCCCTGTTCATCCTATTTTCAAGAGGTTCTTATGTTTCTCTGTTGCTTACTGGCATTTTTAGTTTTCTGCTTTGCCCTTTGGCCTCTCTACTGCCCCAAAGGTGTTAACCAAATGCCTAGCTCCTGTAATTGCTTTTTGCAGGCTATGGGGGTTACAGGTCTTTCCTTACTTAGACCTTTTTCAGGCATCCTGTCCAGAGATTCTACTGCAGCATTTTCTTTTTGCCATCTCCCTCCTGCAAAGTCAGGGGTTCACCTTAAATTTCCAAAAGTCTTTTCTGACTCCTTCATAGGATCATCTGGTTCTGGGATGCAGGATCCAAACTGTTCCAATGCTGGCATCCCCGAGTCCTCCCAAGACCTTAACGAACATTGCCTTCTTTCAGTCCCTTCTTCCTCTGCCCCCAGTTGCATCCAGGGAATTTCTAAGAGCTCTAGGTTTCATGGCCCCCACTATTCCTGTGCTCCCTGTAGCTAAGCTCCACGTGAGAAAACTTCAGTGGTTTCTAAAGTCAGTTTGGCTTTAGCACTCTCATCCCCTGGATTTCATAGCCCCCATTCTTCCGTGCCTCAAGCTGGAAATTTAGTGGTGGATTCAGCAGCTGTCACTCAATCCAGGGCTTCCTTTTCAAACCTCACCCTCCTCTCAGGAGCTGTTCACAGAAGCTTCAGACATGGCATGGGGGCTTCCTTTGGTTTTCTAAAAAAATGCAGGGCCTCTGGCAGTTTCAACAAAAGAAAGACCACATCAATATCAAAGAGATGAGCACTCTTCTGCTGGCTCTTCAGGCATTTCATCCACATTTCACTCCAGGGGCCCTCAAGCTGCTGACGGACAACACCACGGTTATGTGGTATGTCAGCAAGCGGGGGGGGGGGGGGGCAAAATCTTATCTCCTGTGCAGGCTAGCATTTCAAGTGTGGGAGTTTGCTATCCAGTATCAAGTTGACTCTTCAGGTTGTTTACATTCCCTCAGGTCAGAACATTGTGGCAGACTCTCTGAACAGGTCCATCTCACAATCCCATGAGTGGATTTTTCACAGAGATGTATTTCTGGATGTTGTCCACCAGTGTGGTACTCCTCAAGTAGATCTATTTGTCTGCACTCTGAACAGACAACTTTCTATCTTTTGTGCCAGAGCCCCATGTTGGTCTGGAAGGTGGACACCCTTTCTTTTTTCTGGAAGGAGATGTTTGTTTATGCCTTCCCTCTCCTTCTTCTCATTCCAAAAGTCCTGTTCAAGATAAAACGAGATGCTCCCAAAATCTTGCTGGTGACCCCCTTTTGGCCCAGACAGCATTGGTTCCCTCTTCTGCCAAGGGCAATCATCACAGGTTACCTCACAAAGTGAACCTGCTCACACAAGACAAGGGATCTCTCATCCATCCCCACCTGTCCACTCTTCAAATGACACTGTGGGTGGAAGGATTTTGATTCCATACAGACACCTTTTTTTCTGAGGATGTGCTTAGGGTCCTGCAGGAGGCAGGGAAACCCACTACTAGGAAATCCTACTTATCCAGAAGGGAGAAGTTTTCTGTTTGGTGCCTTTCTCATAACCTGGATCCACTCTCTGTAGATGTTTCTTTGACTCTCTAGATGTATGAATTGCTCAGTGCTTGGTTGGCATATTCTTCTGTTGAAGCCCACTTGACATCTATTTCTGATTGTCTGCCTCTAGCACCCCCCTTTAGCCTGTAGATTTGAGGTTAAACAATTTCTTAAATGGCATCCTTCGTATTAGACCCCCCCCAGGAAACCAGTCCCTCCTTCCTGGGACCTTAATTTTGTTTTGGAGAAATTGACTCGGGCTCCTTTTGAGCCTGCTGTTTCAGTTTTCTTGCAGCATTGTTCTTGGAAAACTGTTCTTTTGTTGGCCCTTACTTCTGCCAGATGGGTGTCTGAGCTGCAAGCTCTTATGGCCATTTTTTTACATAAGGACAGGTGTCCCTTCGTACTAATCCTTCTTTTATGGCCAAAGTGGTGAATGAGCTGCCTCTTAATCAGTCCGTTCATTTGCCCACTTTTTTAGTTTCCCTTCAATCGGCTAGTGAGAGGGTTTTGTGCAGTTTAGATGTGCATAGACAACTCTAATTTTATTTGGATAAGACCAAAGCTTTTTGCAAATCTGATCAGCTTTTTGTTTCCTTTCTTCCTAGATCTTTGGGATTGGCTGCTTCCAAGCAAACTATTTCTTCTTGGATATCTGAAGCCATTTCATTTTGTTCTTCTCATAGCAAGAGCCATCCTTCTTCAGTTAAGGCTCATTCTACTAGGGCTGTGGAATCTTCTGGTCCTTTTTTCAAGGGTGTAGATACTAAATCTGCTCTTGAGGCAGCTACTTGGACTTCTGTGCATACTTTTACTGAGCACTATAAGTTGGATATGATATGCAGGGCTAAAGCTGGCTTTGCTAGGGCCTTCCTTCGTAGGTTCCTAGAGGGCTCTGCTGGTCCTTCCTCATACCTTTTTTTCTTTTTTATGAACTTTTACATTCTCCTTTATTGTAAGGAATACTGCAACTGTAAAATGGAAGGAGATAGTACAGTTGTGTAAAATCTTACCATAACGGTAGATGTCTTTCTCTTCACTGTTGCAGTATTCACTCCCTCCCGCCTCCTGGTCCTTTTCCCTTCCGAATATGCCTGGTACCTCTATGCTTGGACTGGCATTCCTTCTTGGAGTTAAGTTCTGAGATGGTACATTCGGAAGTCACCTTTATTCCCTGCGCTGAACACAGGGAGCATACATGTGATGTATGGCATTTCCATAGCAAGCGAAAGGCTTTCTGGGCATTGGGTTTTCCTTGGCAGGGGATACCTTTTATAAGGAATACTGCAACAGTGAAGAGAAAGACATCTACCACTATGGTAACATTTTACACAACTGTACTATCTTCAGAATGTGTACTGTTGCATCAAAATGAATAGATGATCCAGGTGATATCTATGCTTCTGGCTGAGAGCCAGTCATTACCAATTCAGAGTACTGCCTTTGGTCTCACCACAGCCCCCAGGGTGTTTACCAAGTGCATGGCAATAACTGTAGCTCACTTGAGGCTACGGGGATTCAGAGTGTTTCCATATCTGGACGACTGACTCCTGACCACTCCAACCAGGGATCAACTAATTCAAGGATGAGACTACTTAGTCTATCTGAGCTCTTATCTGGGGATATATATCAATTCCATGAAATCTCAAATTAGTCAAACTCCAACTCTAGAATGTATTGGTGCCATTTTCAATATGGTCACTCAAATAGCTTCTGTCCCTCTGTCTTGGATTCAAACAATTCAGTTCCAGGTCAAAAAGATCATTCAGAGTTCTTCTCTTTCAGCTTGTCTGGTACTCCAAGCACTGGGGTCCATTTCGGCAGCAATCACCCTTGTACTGCTGACAATGTTCCTTGTAAGAATCCTTCAGTAGACACTCACAGCTCAGTCGTCTGTTCAACAACCATTATCCAGTCAAGTCAAAATAATACAAGGTTGCAAGAATTACCTGCTGTAGTGGATCCACTCCAATCAAATGCAATAAGGATATCCCTTTGTTCACTTTCAACCCAAGGCCATAGTGACCATGGATGCCTCTGATTTAGTGTGGGTGGCACTTCTTGGTAAAGATGGTCCAAGGCACATGGTCCCCCGAGGAGGCCAACATGCATACCAGTGTCCTGTAGATGAGAGCTGTCCTCCTAGCATTGCAAGCCTTCCAAAACACTGTCGCAACAGGGACTATTGCATTTCAGAAGGACAATATATTGGTGGTCTGGTATAGCATCAAACAAGGGGGAATCAGATCTCACCCTCTTTGTCGAGAAGCTGTGAGTGTATGGCAATGGTTGATCTGATCCAGTCGCTTTCTGATAGCAGTGCACATCCGGGGGAGGTCCAGTATGATTGCAGACAAGTTAAGCATGTCTATTCTGATGCTTCATGAGTGGTCTCAACAAAAATGTGTCTGAGATGATTTTCCATCAATGGGGTCAACCATGCTGCAGCCTTTATTCATTTCCCCTCAACAACAAGTGCAACAGATTCTTTGCCCTTATCTTCCCACTGGGGGAGTCATCAATGGATGCTCTACTTCATGATTAGCCCTCTGGTATTCTTTATGCCTGTCCCATTACCTCTCATTCCCACATTTCTGCAGAAAGCATCTCTATTGAAGAGTACAGTTATACTCATACTCATTGCCCTGTACTAGCCTCATTAGATCTGGTTTCCCTTCCTTTGGCCTCATCTTCTGTACCCACTCTTGATTCTAGATCTAACTCAAAACCTTCTGTCTCACTTGACAGACATGATTCATCTGGACATTTCAGGCCTCAAGTTGACTGCATGGTTTCTCCAGTTTCATTAAGTGCTAGACAACGAAGGCTCTCCTCTCCTCCACATTCTGTTATCCTCCCACAAAACTTCCTCTAGAAAAAATTACAAAAGGAAAAGATCTGTTTTTTGGGCACACAAAAAGAATTTAGATCCCTTTTCAGAACAAATTTCTAAGGCTCTTGACTTTTTAGTTAAAATTCTCAGCTGTCACAGTACAATTAGCAGCCATTTCCAACTTTCATATAGGGGTAAATAACTCTACCGTAGCTTCCTCCAAGCTTTGCAAAGCCTTTCTTAGAGGAACATGTTTACTTAGACCTCCTGTAAAGGATCCTACTTCTGCTTGGGATTTAAACTTTGTTCTTCAGGCCTTGACCCAACACCCGTATGAACCATCAGCCAAGTCTGATCTGAAATTTTTGACCTGGAAAACTGTTTTCCTAGTTGCTATTACTTCTGTAAGAAGAGTGTGTGAGCTTCAGGCTCTGTCTGCTAAACTTTGTTATTTAATTTTCACAAGGATAGGGTTTCTTTACGGGCCAATCCTTCATTTTTACCAAAAATGGTATCCGAATCCAATATTAATCCGGTTAAAAAGCTCCCAGTCATCTTTACAAACTTTTCAAACAAAGGAGAATATATGTTATACCTAAACTGTATTCTTCATAGGCTTGAAATGTGAGACTGTAACTTGTATGTTAATACAATATGTTTGTGCATATACTGTAACTTGCTTGTCTTTATCTGTTTGTAAGTTTGGAGCTTTTCTCCCTGGGCCTCTGCTGAAAATGGACATGTATCCAGTCGGACTATCCCGGTCAACAAATGTAAAATAAATAATAAATAAATTTTGGATGTCCACAGACAGTTACATTTTTACCTGCACAGAACCAAAGATTTGAGAAAATCTGAACAATTATTTGTTTCCTTTTCTGCTTCAAAATTAGGCAAACTAGTTTCTAAAGCGACTTTCCTCAGCCTTTTTTGTCAAGAACTTCCTTGGATGAAATCTGTGCAGCTGCAGCCTGGGCTAATATCTTTATTGCTCATTATAAATTGAATCTCGTCTCTAGGAGAAGAGCAGCCTTTGGCTCAGATCTGCTCAGGAATATCCTTCTTAGAATCCTCCCGGGATTTAGGTAGCTGGGGACTCGTCCCAGCAGTTGAGGAATGAATGAAAATGATAATGTCAGATAAAGTCTTGTACTCGGCATAATGTTCCATCTGTGTTGCCCATATTCATTCTTCCTCAACTTCCCATCCACCAACCACCTCCTTGCTTTACTCCTGGAAAGATTGAAGGGTATTGGAGGAACCTCTATTCCTTGTTTAAGCCCCAGTTTCCATTCTTTCCTTATTCTCCACTGCTCTGTAGGTCTATGGGCAGCAAACTAGATCTGAGGGCAGCAAACTAGAGGTATGTTAGGGGACTAGGGCATTTATGAGTAAAGGAGGAGCAGCATTAGTGTTCTATGATCGCAGAAGATCGGATTTGAACCCAACAGATAAGGAAAAATGAAAATGGACAACACAGATGAAACATTATGGTGAATACATAACTTTTTTTTCATTACTAGCTTTTCAGAAAATATTTCTTCTTGGAAAGTTTTACTACATGTTCTCAAATGCATATTAAATGGTTTCATTTTGATCTCTCATTTGGTTACTATAAATTCTATACAAACTTTTTTTTAACCGGCATCATTGTCATTTGATTTTAAAGTTTCAAGACTACACTTTTAAACATTTCTGTTTTGTTATACCATAAATCAGTATTCCTTGGACACATTAATATAGAGTACTTTGAATTTTATATTCAAACCTATATGTGTTATTTATTCACATTTAAGTTGGATTTGTATCTGGTGCCTCATTATCCTTCTGTGTGAGGGAATTCTCTCTTGGAAAAGTTAAGAGAATATGCAAGGCAGATTATATAAAAAAAACTACAGTTATGCTTATGACAGTGTATTCTATCACAAGACCTATGCTAATATGTACAAGGAAGGACGTGATATTTTTTTTAGAATTTCAGGTTAGATGGACTTTTTTTTTTTTAGAAATTTAGGTTAGAAGATGACAAATGATATGTAGGATAATAACCCAAATTGTAAGATTTACTGTTACTATGGCTTCTTGATAATTGATGGCTCTAATTATATTTACAAACAAGTGTGCTTTCTTCATCATTTTCTCTGTAATGCTTTGATTATATTGGACTGCACAATATAATTCTTCAATACTATTGTTGCATTCCTTGTTCATAGCTGGATATCTAAAATGCTGTTATAATTTTTGCTTTAATGATATATGCTTTCATTATTCTTCTGTTGACTCTACTTTTGATGTTGTGCCATAATGTGTTGTTGTACCACCTTTCTTGCCGTAGCTTTGTCTGTAAAATGTGTTAGCTTTATGTACCCATATTAGCAAATTGTTTGAATGGCTAAGTAAATACAGACACTGAAGCATCTCCCTTTGATAAAACACAGTATTGCAGAAAGAGTGCTCTTTCAAGTGGATATAGAACACTGTGTTGCAGAAAGACTGGGCAAGAAGTCATGTGGTTTGGAAGATGAGTGATTTAATAAAATGTAATTTAAATAATCACTCGCATACTGATTACAGTGGACATACTTTCTTTGTGAAGTGTGCTTGTGTTCATCTCCCTTTGTCAAACGTAGAGGCACATCACCGGAGAAAAATTTACTTCCTAGTTGGTTATTTCTTTGAAAGCAAATATGTCTTCCAGCCCTCCTTTTCATTTGAGGTAAATGGAATTAATTGCAAGTACTTTAGGGAATGAACGAATGATCTGAATATAGATTTATTTCAGTGTTTTATGTAATTGTCTGAATTGTATAGTCTGGATGTAATCACTGTGTCGATTTGTTTATTAAATTAGGGAAATTTAAGTTAGTGATTCTTCAGTTGAACTTTATAAGCGCTTCAGTCAAAATACTTACAGGAAGCTTCTGTGTAGTATTCAACGAATCAGGTTCTACTGTTAAAAGGACTTTATGCTTGCAGTACAAAATAGTTATGCTCCCCCCCCCATTTTGACTGTAATGCACTTCATGAATGTTGACCATTTTTTAAGATATATTTTATGATGTACCGGTAGTATGCCAGATGTAATTATAGTTTAAGCCATGATACACTAAAGAATGTAGTTTTGCTTCTTTGATTGTGTATATGTAAGCTTCATTGCAGATAAATTCTAAGAACTGAACAGCATTGCATAATTTTGTTGCATAAGGCTTTAAGATGTTGAATATGTTTTGGGTGATGCATTCTAGTCTTTGGATTATAAATAGCATTACGGTATTTTATAGTGTTGAGAGTTTCTTAGGTTGCTGTTGTTTATAGTTCTTAACATGAACATTTCATGTTATGGTACTTCAGTTTCATGGAATACATTCATTGCATTTAGAAACCAATCCATTCTGTGCTGCAGAAGAACGGCATTTTTTTAATTGCATGTTTTTGCAAAGTTAGTCTGACTTTTGTAACAGTGTGGCTCCTCTACGCTCCCTTCTCCCCAAAATCACAATTTTATGTAGTACCACGTGGGTCTTCATTCTGTCCAGGCAGGTGTTACCTGCTGGCCAGATTGTCCATGTGATGGGTATGGTAGCAGAGTGAGCCTGGGAGTGCTGTTTGCAAAAGATGACTTAACATGGTTTCAAGGAGTCCCTCTAACCCACAATGCCGCACTGTCCCAGAATCCCACAGCAAACAATTAGGCATGGTTTCCAATGTGTAGCTCTGACCCCCAGACAGCAACATCCCCAAGATTCATTCCACTGACCTAGCCTGCCACTCTTTGCAACTGTTCTTTCCCAGTGCAGCAGAAATGAACTGCAACTTGCTAGCATGACACCCTTGTCACTCCACCAGAAGAAAGGAGAGTAAGCAAAACCTTTGTCATTTTTCCCTTCCTCCGCCCAATTCTACTTGTGCTTGCAGCAGTAAAAGAACTCATGTCACATGAGTTGTAATCCAGGCTTTAGCCATCTACTCCAGAGGAGCTGGCCACACTCATGTTTATGTTATCACTGCTGAGAAACTTTGTTTTTATTCAGAAGAATCTTTTCAGAACATTTGTCTGGTGAAAATGTTGAGTGAAACTGTGCCAAAGAGGTGGTGGTCTAAGGAAAGTTTTAGAAGTGCATCTGTTAAAGCCCTAATGCACTAAAACATTTAGTAATCATTTGCTGTTACAAGTAAATAGCTTTTCCGAAGGTTGACCACACTTGTATTTGTAAGTATTTTGTCAAGAATAAGAATGTTTTGTTTTGGGTGTAGTGTATTTGAGGAATTAGTAAAACTCTGCTGTTGATGTCTACTTCATCTTTCAGTTACTGAAGTGACTCCTCACATAATGTATTTGACTATTTGCCTTAAACAGGCATTAAAGTATGAAAAACGTACATCTGTCGCATGGATGATGATCAATAAATTGGTGTGCTGTCCTTGCTGTCTTTTCTGTTACTCTCTTATTTTAAATGTCGGGTAATAAGTGCCAGTCTTCTGATTCTGATTAATTAGGCCTATTTTCTGTCATTGCTTTCGAAGATGTAGATTGGTCATAAGAACCATAAAGTGTCATTATTCTGCTGCTAATTGCATGTGTTATGTGCATTATTATTTTGCATTGGGACTGTTGTGGTGCTTGTTGCTGTAACATCTTCTCTGTTTAACAACAAAAAAAAAGCAGTGAAATAGCCATAAATCCAGACCAACCAAAAGTATAAAAAAAAAAAAAAAAAAAAAAAAAACAAAGATACTGGAAACTACTATAAGGAATGTCCATTAATTTTGCAAGTTTTTGTCAACAAATCCAGATATTGTAATTAAAAACACAGATAAAGGCAGAGGGGTGGTTGTCATGGACAGTATTATTGTGAAGGGTGGTTGTCATGGACAGTATTATTGTGAAAGCATGTGCTCATTGTTAAATACAGATGAATACAAGCATATAAATAGGAGAGAAGCTAATGACATTGTCCTTAAAGTTAAACAGGCTATTTGTACTATGTATAATTCAGGAAGAATTAATGAGTTATTTGACTATTTTACAACCAAGCCACCTAGACTTCCTGTAATTTATGGTATTCCAAAAATACACAAAAGCCTAGTGAAAGCACCAGTGAGACTAGTAGTGTCTGCGAGAGCATGGGTAACTGAACCCTTATCAAAATATTTAGAAAAACAGTGAAGACCTTATCTTGACAAGGCTATTGTTATTTTGAAAGGTACTGCTACATTCTTACAGAAATTTTATGGATGGTCCAAAATCCAAGATACAAAAAACTGAGAAATTAAAACGAAAACAACTGGCAACTTCACTGAAGACTGAATCCACAAAGTTTACTGAAGCACTTTTTGTCCAAATACTTATTTGAACTTCATCAGATACTAACATTTGCAAAAATCAAGTTTAAATAGTCATGTTTAACCATGATTAAAACCACCAAACCAATTAAAATTACGAACCAAACTGATTTCACAATGAGCTATATTACAACTTTTAACCTTGATTATCATCACATAAAAAACATACTGATAAAAAATGGAATATTCTGTTAGAGGACAAACTAATAGTGGACAAATTGGATACAGAACCAAGATTCATTACTAGGAAGGGTAGAACACTCAAGAATATATTTGAAGGTGAGTGCAGGATCCGGTCATATGCAATAGGGATGAAACAATGTGGCAGTTGCCCCTATTGCAAATACATTCATGTAGGTGCATCACTACACATAAACAACACACTTTTGAGTAACAGAAGAAAAGTTAAGTGCAACTCCAAAATGAATGTATATGTGGCTAAATGTCAAAATTGTGATTCATTCTACATCGGTAAAACTGAGCATACAATGACAGACAGCATATACGAACATATATATTGTATTAATAAACACAAACTGGACAATGCTTTAGCAAAGCATATAGAACAATATCCAGAACATGCATTTAAATTCTGGATACTTGATCAAGTGGACAGTAATCCAAGATGGGGTCCATTCACCTTATTAGGATAGTTGGAATTGCTCTGGCAAATTCGTCTCAATGTTTATAACTTTCTAGGATTGAATGACATGTGTTCTATCACATGCTGTTTAAAACTGAAAAGCCTAATGAGATGAAATACTGTAGTAACAACATTATAGAAATTATGTTTTACTTATTAAAGAGGTTCTCCCATTCGATTCTCGGCTTGGGTTGGGAGTGCCTTCTGTGTGGAGTCTGCATGTCCTCCCCGCGGTTGAGTGAGCGTTCAAAAGGCATGCGTTGAATGGGCATGCCTTCGTTGAAGGTTGGGCATCGGGCTGGCAACTCGACACCATAAAAAGCAACTGCCAATCATTAGCTGACCGGAATAACGCTGTGGCGACCCGTAACCGGGAAAAGCCGAAAGACAAACAAACATGTTTTACTTATTAATTTTTTACTTGAAAATGTTTATAATGTAAGGTTAGATAAATGAAGAGACTCTTTACATTTTTAAGCAATTTTCGTATATGATTTTCATCATATTGCTGCAGCGATAAATGTATTAATTTGCTTGTTAAATAAGGCAATTTTAAAGAACAGGAAAATGCATATTATGTTCACAATGCTATTTTAACTACTGTTCCTTTAAATTTTAAGATGGAGAGACCAGCTGATTTTAAACATGACTATTTAAACTTGATTTTTATAAATGTTAGTATCTGATGAAGTTCAAAGAAGTATTTGGATGAAAAGCGCTTCACTGAACACTGAATCCACAAAGTGTAATGAAGTTGCCAGTTGTTTTTGTTTTAATTTCTCAGTTTTTTGTATCTTGGATTTTGGAGAATTTAAGTGTTTGTTCAGGCAACATGACAACCAATGCACTGGACTCGTCCTTGGAATTGCTTATGGATTCTACAAAAGAAACTGAGGCCATGAGTCAACTTACGGCGCTAGTACATGCCTTATCACAGCAAGTAGAATGCCTGTCACAAAAAGTGGAGTCTATAAAATGGCTCTATTAATGGCTGACAAAAGATGAGCAGCATCAGCAGAACCAAATGAGAGTCATTACAAATGGTAACACCACTCAGCAGCAGCAAATATTTGATCAAGGTAACAAGGAACCAAATGTAAATGTAGTTACTACACAAGCATTGCTAAATAATGTGAACCAGCATTCTACTTAATTTTCTGGTAATGCAAGTCAGAACGGAGTTGTCAGAACTCTGGTTGGCAGCCAAATGCTACCAAACAGCAGTTTACAGAGACAAAGGTCTACGGACAACCTTGTCCCAGGGCTTATTGAGGTCTCTACTTTAAAAGATTGGCTTACAAGTCCAGTTGGCTTTTCTCACAACAAAGAATTTAATTCGGATGGGAACTCTGCTATGGATATGCTGAACATAACAGACTTACTAAACAGCTTAGATCAGAACTTGCTTAAATGCAAGAAACTCCGCTTGGAAGTGGGATACTTCCAAGAATGTGTAAGAGCTAACATTGTACTGAACAAATACTTACCTTAGCCCACCACTTGTTTGAATGTATGAGCCCTGCTCCGCTCACCCTCACTGCATTCGGGCTCGCTCTGCACCCCTCCCTGCCCCCAATTCCCACCTGCCCCCAGTACCTCTACATTTATAGGTACTTAGCCACACCCCTACTACTGCAACCTATCAATTCTTCCATCCTTACTCCCTCCCTCTTGACCTCACTCCCTATCAGCTTTTAACCTCCCTCCTGACCTCACTCCCTATCAGCTTTTAACTATCACTACCTCTCCACCCACCTTGCTTCCCTTCCTACTTATCCAATCTTCCTCTGTTCTTTCATTTCACAATAGTTAACCTCCTAATTGCACATTGCCATAATGTGACAATACTCCCTAATACCCACCCTCCTTGTAACCTATATCCTTACTTTATATGAAAACCAACAGCTCACCAGGTATCAGTTCCCTATAGGACACACTATGCCCCTAAATGAAAAACCATCCAACTTCAGTTATATATTAAACCAGGGCACCAAAACAGGACAAAATTTATCTTCATTCTCACTCCTACAGCACAATAACCCCCAGCGCATCAGTAGTAAATCCAAATTATATGCCAAACTTTTAAACAAACTCAAGAGACTCGCTACTGAGTATAGACTAAGCCTTATACTCAGTAGAGACATTCACCCTAACCCAGGCCCGTTATCACAAGTACATAATCAGTAGACCTACTAACTCCCTCTTGGTATGTCATCTTAATATTAGAAGTATTAACAAAAAAATACATGAACTACATGCCCTCCTAGCTGTCTATTCCCCTGAGGTACTATGTTTATCTGAAACTTGGCTAAAACCTTCTACTACCGATAATGCAATCCTACCACCTGGGTATAATCTACACAGGCTGGATCGGGCTACTAGGCAAGGGGGGGGGGGGAGTAGCTGTCCTTTATAAATCTGAACTGAATGTAACCACAGAAGTACTTCAACTACCTCAGATCAATAACTCTGAAATATTAGCTACCAAATTTCAACTTAACAAAAATAAAGCATTAACATTATCTGCATGTACATTCTCTCAGCTAACAATGTAGCCACACTCAAAGACACTCTTCACTGGCTATCCTCTCAGTACACCCAAGAAACCCTAGTCCTGGGAGACTTTAATATCAACTGGGGCTCCTATTCCTCAAAATCCCCCTCCACTCACATCAACCTCCATGCATTCACTCAAACCATAGTCACCCCTACCAGATTAGGCAAACACACCCAAAAAGATGGTATATGGGACTGGATACTTGTAAATAGCAACCCCCAAATGTACACTGCAGGTACCCTCTCCGAGGATCCAAGTGATCATCTCCTTACCTACATAGTTAAACAAAAAGCCATTATCCCACAACAACCCTTGCTCAGGAAAGTTAGAAGCAAAAGGGACCTTGAACTTGATAAACTTCAACTGGAACTCAACTCCTGCAACTGGTCTAAACTAAAGCATCTCCCCTTAGAGGAGGCTGTCACCTATTTAACAATAAATTTCTTGAAATTCTAGACTTACATGCTCCTGCCTGCCTAAAGCGAACAAAAGGTAAAAACGTACCTTGGCTTTCCAAAGAATCAAGACTAAAAATAACCTGTAGAAATAAACTCTGGGCTACCTGGCATCATACCAAAGACCCCCATGATCATAATAAATACAGGCAGGCGAGGAATGAAACAAAAAGACTTGTCCTACAAGATAAAAACACTACTATTGTAGGTTACAGATGACTAATCAGAATAATCCTCAAAAATTCTGGGCTGGGATCAACAAGTTACTGTATCCTGGTAAAACATCGACATCTAACCCTGCTGCCACCACTAATAAACCCCCAGAAGAAGTTGCAAATAGTTTTAAAAATTTCTTTACTGAGACTATTCAAGCTCTTGCCACCCAACTACCTCCAAGTTCTCCTGACGATATTACCACTAACTCTAATAGCCAAAACTTATTCTGCTTTAAGCCTGTGTTAACTTCCTTTATTTGCAGACTGATCAAAAAACTAAAACCCACCACACTCTCTGCTGATCAACTCCCAGCTGAATATCTGCAAATGTCAGCAGATGCCAATCTCTATTCTAATCAACCGCACCATATCCGAAGCCAAAATTCCTAACATCTGGAAAACATCTTTATTCCATTACATAAAGGAGGTCCCTCTACTGAATACTCTAATTACAGGCCCATAGCCATACTTCCTCCACTTGCTAAGATTATGGAGAAATGTATACATAAACAATTCATGCAACACCTAACCCAGAATCACCTTATGGCTGATACCCAGTATGGCTTTCGCCCACATCATAGTACTACCACAGCCCTATTGTCCTTCACTAACACCATTAATAATAACCGCAACAATAATTGCACTTCGTCTGCCCTCTTCTTGGATCTTTCCAAGGCATTTGATAGGGTCGATCATCATCTTATGATTAGGACCCTGCAAACCCTCTGCCTAGACCCCAAAGCCCTTCTTTGGTTTACATCCTATCTTAATAACAGACAACAGGCTGTCCTCTGGCAGAATAAGCTTTCTAATCTATTGTTGTTGTGTCTTTCGGCTTTTCCTGGTTAGGGGTCGCCACAGAGGAACTCCGGTCCGCTAATGATTGGTAGTTGATTTTTACATGCCGAGTTACCAGCCCTGACGCACAACCTTCAACGAAGGTACGCCCATTCACGCATGTCTCACAAGCTTTCTAATCTATTACCAAACAATATTGGAGTACCACAAGGCTCCATATTAGGACCACTACTGTTTTCCATCTTTATTAATGACCTGCCTACTATCATACCAAATATCAGCTGTATCCAATACGCTGAGACTCCACTCTAATCTGCTCAGCCGTATCTCCTACTGATCTAAAGAAGGATACCCAGTCTACATTCACTGCCATAGAAAACTGGCTCTTCAAGTGTCACCTGCTACTTAATCGCAGAAAAACCAAAATGCTCGTATTCCCACCAACCCAAAGGTCTGTACGCTTCTCCTTCACCATAAATGCAAAAGATGGGACAGCCATTTCCCCTGTCCCCAATACAAAATTACTGGGTGTCACTATAGACAACCTAAAATTTGACCTCCATGTAAGTCAGACAAATCAAAACCATCAATAAAAAACTTGGGTCACTCTATAGAATCAAAGCCCCCCCCCCCCCAGCTAAAATAGCCATTGCTCACTCGCACCTACTTTCGACACTCCTGTATGCCTTTCCCCTTCTAGCAAATATAAGTAAATCTGAACTTAATAGACTAACAACCTGTTATAATTACATTGCCAGGTTTGCTACAGGCCTTCCATTTAGAACCCACCACGGCATCAACCTCAAACAGCTTGGATGGCTGGAATTTCCTAATCTTGTCAAGTACAACCTGCTGATAATGGCTAACAAAATCCTCTATAACCCAGACAATACTCCAGCCCTTAGAAATTCTATCCTCCCCCATAATAACACAAGACTGCTCTGCTCATCTAATAAGCTACAAATACAGACAACTAAAATTAACAATGCTGCTGGCATGGCCCTATTTGCAAATTCTGTAAGTAGAACCTGGAACATACTTCCAGCTGCCATGACCTTGCTCTCCTTCACATGCCAATTTAAAGCCACAATTGAACAACATCTGGCATTAAACTGGCTATGCCACTGTGACAAGCCTGGCTAAACCAACAACATTTATGTTATTTACTTATCTATTAGATATTGTTAATTTCTCCTGACTATAACAAGGGTAATTTCTATCCTGTATACATGTCTATTCAATGTGAACCTATGTAACCTTATGAAATATCCTACTTATATAATTGTACCATTTTTAGTCTGAATGTACTTTTATCTACATTCTGCTCTCTTATCTGCATTTCTATTTTCTATTTTATATCCGTTATATATCTATGTTTTATTTCAATTGCTATTTTTTCTTGTTTATGTTTGGAGCTTATCTCCCCGGGCCTCCGCTGTAAATGGACTTTGTTCCAGTCGGACTATCCTGGTCAACAAATGTAAAACAAATAAAATAAATTTGAACAAATCCAAAGCCACTAAGGTCAAAAAACTTGAGTGTGATCGCCAGCAATACCAGAACGGTACAGCATATCCACACCCATCAGTTGCACAAGTGTGGAAGGGGTGGGCTAGCACAAACGACAATCAACCACATAGTGTAACAGGAAGTCAGGAGTACATGCAGACTGGTGGGCATTTAAAAAATGCAATGGCGAACAACAGTTCTGAATACTCGGTTCAGCAGGATGTTACAGATCTACAGGACAGCAGTTTTGATGCTTCCAATAACCAGTATGAGGGTCCGAGAAGAAGCGAGCGTATAAACAACCGGAATGGTCAACAGAATCTTACCAACAATCAACTGAATAATAATTATCAGGGTTTTTTGAGGGGAGGCCAGCAAAACAGACGGAACCAGAGGAAAAAGCACAACAAATGGAAGTAATGGAGAATTTGTATAACAACACTACAGAAATGCCAGCTATAATTTTGAATATGGAAGGTGACTTTTTTGTTTATGACTTCTCCACATTGGATATTTCTGTTGAGATGGCTAACAGCTTAGCTAAAGGAATGACCTTTACACCAGCTAGGAGAATGGACATATCTAACAGCATTCTTGATTTGAAAATGTATGTTAGGAAACTTAATTTAAAATTGTTATTGGGTAACACAGTTGTACAATCACAAGCACAATATAGAATATCAAGTACATACAATCCCCCTTTGCACAGTTGGTTACATACATTTGAAAAGATATGTGAATTGGACATGAGAACATACCAAAAGGAAAATAGATTCAGGGGTTATGAGTATAATTTAACTAAAGATGTGCAAGCATGGTTCAACTTGATAAGATCAGCTAAGGTACACGTCATGAAGCCCGACAAAGGTTGAGGCCTTCTATTTATGGATTTGGATGACTATGAAACTAAAATAGAATCAATGTTAGCTTCTAGTTCATATCAGAAAGCATCCCTTAATGAATACAACACAGCTAATGAACGTATCAAAATCTATATTGATGATTTATTCATAGAGGGAAAGCTAGATATAGACATGCACAACTACATGATGGTGTTAACACCAGTGGCACCCACAATGTTTGGGGTCCCCAAAATCCATAAATGTTTATTTGACCCTCCACTTAGACCTATAGTTGATGGCAGGAATTCTGCCACATATGCATGTGCCAAAGTGATAGACAATATACTTAAAAATATGTAACAACTGAAGAAGTAATATGTAAAGATTCATGGTCATTCCTGCAAAAAATTAATGAATTGAAGTATGATGAACAGTACAACTTTTTTAAAGTAGACATAAAGGACTTGTATACATCAATACCACAAGTATTGGGCATAGAGTGGGTTAGTCAATTACTAAGGAAGAAAGGGGCTCCCCAGAATGACATCAATCTAGTGGAAGAACTTCTAGACATAGTTCTATCCCACAATTTCATTTATTTTAAAGGAAACTATTACCTGCAAAAAAGCGGAGTAGCCATGGGTTCCCCCTGTGGCTCTAGCTTCGTGAATTTGGTTATGAGTTACTGGGAACATTAATTTGTACTCAATAAGGAAGGAATAGCCTCAAAAATAATTTATTTTACACGCTGCTTGGATGACATCTTTTTACTAATAAAAGGGAAACATGAAGAGGCAAACAATAATGAGACTGCAGACGTCTTAGTGTTTACATATAATTTTGACCCAAACTAAATAGCATTTTTAGATGTCCAGCTTACCAAAAATTATGCTGAAAAGAGATACCAAGCAAAAATTTATAGGAAACCATCATATTCAAACACATTCTTGGCATTATACAAGTGCACACCCTTACCACCAAAAAAGATTGGTGGTAAAGGGCCAATTAGTAAGGGCTGCCACAATGGTGTCTACAGATGAGGACTTCCATAGTGAGTGCCAGTTCTTGAAGAAATTATTCAAAAAAAGAGCATACCCGAGTACATTGATTGACAAACTAATAGAAGAAGTTGTGGAGAAAAGAATTAATGGTGTGTACATACCCATTCTGAGTATACAACACCCTACTAGGTTGAATGACTATTCTATGAATGATAGTTTGATATGGAAAATCAGGTCCAGGACGCAATTACTGGGACAGGTACGAACCAAACTGATTTCACAATGAGCTATATTACAACTTTTAACCTTGATTATCGTCACATAAAAAACATACTGATAAAAAATTGGAATATTCTGTTAGAGGACAAACTAATAGTGGATAAACTGGGTACAGAACCAAGATTCATTACTAGGAAGGGTAGAACACTCAAGAATATATTTGAAGGCGAGTGCAGGATCCAGTCATATGCAATAGGGATGAAATAATGTGGTAGTTGCCCCTATTGCAAATACATTCATGTAGGTGCATCACTGCACATAAACAACATATATTTGAGTAACAGAAGAAAAGTTAATTTCAACTGCAAAATGAACGTATATGTGGCTAAATGTCAAAATTGTGATTCATTCTACGTCGGTAAAACCGAGCGTAGAATGAGAGACCGCATATACAAACATATATATTGTATTAATAAACACAAACTGGACAATGCTTTAGCAAAGCATATAGAACAATATCCAGAACATGCATTTAAATTCTGGATACTTGATCAAGTGGACAGTAGTCCAAGAGGGGGTCCATTCACCTTATTATTAGAAAAGTTGGAATTGCTCTGGCAAATTCGTCTCAATGCTTATAACTTTCCAGGATTGAACAACGTGTTCTATCACATGCTGTTTAAAACTGAAAAGCTTAATGAGATTACATACTGTAGTAACATTAAAGAAATGATGTTTTACTTATTAATTTTTTACTTGAAAATGTTTATAATGTAAGGTTAGATAAATGAGGAGACTCTTTACATTTTTACACAATTTTCGTATATGATTTTCAACATATTGCTGCTGCGATAAATGTATTAATTTGCTTGTTAAATTAAAGAACAGGAAAATGCATATTATGTTCACAATGCTATTCTAACTACACAATGCTATTCTAACTACCGTTCCTTTAAATTTTAAGATGGAGAGACCAGCTGATTTTATTCATGGTTAAACATGACTATTTAAACTTGATTTTTGTAAATTTTGGTATCTGATGAAGTTCAAAGAAGTATTTGGATGAAAAGCGCTTCATTAAACTTTGTGGATTCAGTCTTCAGTGAAATTGCCATTTTTTTAATTTCTCAATGTTATGGATGGCCTCAAGGTAGACTTGAAGGAGAATCTTATTCTGTCACTCTGGATGTTGATTCTCTTTTTACAGCTATTCCTCATGAAGTTGGAATAAACGGCATGCATGTTTTTCTACATAGATTTTCATACTATCCATTAAAACAGCTAGACTTTATATCCGAGTTGTTACAGCTGGTGTTAGAAAGTAATGTTTTTATTTTCCAAACAAATACTTTTCATCAAGTTAAAGGCACAGCAATGGGTACTCCCATTGCGAATGCATATACAAATATAGTAATGTATATATTTGGGAAGAGAAAATATATTTTATCTGCATATATTCAGTTTTTAGGTCAAATAGGTTTGTACAGGAGGTTTGTAGATGACCTTTTTCTTGTCTGGAATAGAGATCAAATATCTCACCATTACTTTTTTGAAGTTTAAATATGAGATTTTTCCAAATAGGATTACTTATTTTGATGTTATGCTGAATAAAGATGAAATTTGTAATGTAAAGTCTGAACTTTACAGGAAATCTGTGAAAAGAAATAGTTATCTGCACTGTATGAGTATGCACCCATGGTTTGTATTTAAAATATATAGTTAAGAATCAGATCCATAGGGTATCCATATTAAATACTGTTGACATTAATATGGCCAAGCAGTTGGATAATATGGCTGCTGATTTCCATAAGTGAGGCTATTCTCACAAGGAAGCATCAATTGCCCGTGAGCACATTAGTCAAGAACGAGACAGTTCTGCTAAACCAGTTTTTAACTATTCAGATGAAACCACATCAGCAGTGAAATGTAATCATAGACAAAGGTTAAGATGTATGTTGACATTTAATAAAAATAGTCCTATGGTTAGGCAGATTATTAGTAAGCATTGGTTTATCTTACAGGATATAGTAGAGTTGAAACATTTCGTAATGGACAGACTGAGTTTTGGATATAAACGATGCACCACACTTAAAACCTTGTGTTATAAGGAACAAGCAAAACATTATTTTAATGTTCTAAGTAATAAACCGGGTATTTTTAAATGTAATGACTGAATATACTGTAAATAAATATATAATATATGTACGTATATACACACAAAAAAACTTTCAAAACACCCTGTTACAGAACTGGATTTCGGGTTACAGGCTTATGGGAATTGTAATACACAGAATGTTGTTTATATGGCTAAACGTGAATCTTTTTTTTTTTCAATAATAATTCTTTATTACTTTTACAATTGTTCATACACATATTTGAGCGTGATATACACAGGTAGTTTCCAAACAATACTACAAAAAACAATCCTACAACATATGTGCACTATATACATGAATGCTTTCATTTTAACACAAGAAAAGACATCTGAAGATTCTAGACAATAGGTATTACATCTTATAATAATTTGATTACTATTAAAGTTTACTTTATAGTATTAATATCCAAGTGATGGTTACTACATAGGTATGACAAATAGAAAACTTAAAGGTACTTTCAGATATAAGGTGCAAGGTTAGAACTAACGCCTTATATATAAATGTTTTACATAAAGGTAATAGTCATAGTTTTAAATTTATGATTTTAAAAAGTAGCTTATATGCCACTGCATGGTGGAGGCATTAATTTTCTAACAGAGAATGAAAGCACATATACCACCTGGTTTAAATGGTGCTTTCACTCTAAAACTAATGCTCAGATATTTGGATAAACTTGTGTAATTAAATAATTGGATTTGATCATGTGATTCTTAAAATGCAGAGTTTGTTCTTTGACTGTTTCCTGAAAAGGCCTGTTGTGTAAGTTTTTAAACTTGCAAAATAAGTGGATGTTCCTTATAGTTGTTTCCAGAATCTTTGTTGTTTTTATTTTATCTTTTCAGTTGTACTTGTCTCCTTCTCAAAAGGAGAGGCTGAATCCAGTATCTGACATTATCAGGCTCATCTTCTTCAACGGTAGGGCTAAGGCCATTAGGAATTAAGAAATGTGGCAGCTGAAACATTCTTGGGCTCAAACTCCTCCCTCTTACCCATAATGATGTTTACTGTAGCAGTCTCCCAAATCTACTTTGCCAGACTGAGTTCGTAATGGACAAATAGCCCCAGATCTTGATTTGCTTTCTGTGAGGGAAGATCTTCTAAAAGCAGATTTGTCATCCCCTTTTAACAAAAATGTTATTTTCCTGCTATTGATTGAGGTCTCAGTATGATGTTATTAATGCTTACAGCTCTGCAGCAGTTTCCTACTGCTTTAGTAGAATGGGATCAAATTTTCATGTTAAATTGCATGAGTATCATGTGGTCTGATAAGGCATTAGTTTGTGTTACAGTATTGTCTATCCCTTGTAGTGTATGTCTCAAAACCAGCCATTGGTCTACTCTGCTAGTGATGTTAGCATCCTAAAAAGTATATTATAATGTGGCAGGATTATGTTAGTGTCAAACATCATGAGCTGTGACTCTTCCTTGATGTTACCCTTCTTGTTCTAAAAAGTTGGATATATATCCATCATAGTGATCACAGCTGCAGTAGCCTTAGCTGTATGGGTTATATCCCGCCAAGGATGCATCAGATGGTGAGCTTCCAAAGCTTCAGAGCACCTTCCATGTGCCCAAACTGTCTAGCAGCTTCAGCTGAGCTGACAAAAATGCCAAAGAGTATGTTCCTCTGAGTCTTTTGAGGATCGGCAGTCAGCTTGTGCTGTTCCTTTGTTGGGCAGATAAGTTCCCATTGGGGATAAATCTTCCATTCCATATTTTTTTATTTCCCTCTTCAGTAAGTTATTTAAAGCTAGGATGCACTGTTTGGGACTGTATTGTGCTCTTTTCCTTGTCAGTTTAAAAGATGTTTATGTAACTGAAAACCAACATTTTCTGTGGAGAAATTGTTTGTTTTACTTGCCAGCTTCTGGCAAAGTGGTTTAAATTTTACTTTAAAAGTCATTTTTCTCAGAAAAATAAAGACTTTAATTTTTTATTGGTTCTGGAGGCTTGTTTTACCCAGGAAAAGGTCACAATTTTTAGCTTGATGTGCAATAAACTGTCTGTCCCATTATTGATCTATCTTCTTGCCATTAAAAGAAAAAGTTAAGCAAACCACCAGTGCCACCACACCAGGCTAGCAATTTGTCTCTGCTACAGGTGGGTGACCCTGCTGTGGCTATTTCTTGTACCTTGGACCCTTGTACATAGAACGAGAATACTCCTCCATCTACCTACTTAACTTAATAAACTACATGAAACTTCAACAAGATGTCTTTAGTCCTCCCACAGGGAGGTTGTTGGAGTGAGAGTTTCCTAGATCTGCTAGCAAAAATGATTTTATCTGGCTAATCCTTTGTACTCTGTTTCTTGCTAGTCCTGTTACCCTCTGGGTCGCAGATGGGATACCAGACTTCACTTGAGCCCTCTGGATTACCTCTATTTTAGGTTGCTACCTTTTATTATACTCACTACAACATATCTATTCCAGGTATGGTCAAGGCACACTCCTTTGGAGCCTTGGCTTCATTTATGGCTTTTTGGAAAGGGTTGGATTCTTAAAGTATTTCAGAAACAGCAACTTGAGTATTGTAAGATTGATACCTTCTCTAGGTCTAGATCAGGTTTTGCTAGGACCATTCCCCTGGGGCTCCTGGACCCTTCCTTTTCCATCCACCTCTAAAATGTAGGTTAGGATAGTCTACCCATATAGCTAAGGCAAATGTAGCAGTGATCAATATGATGAACATAGTACAGTTGTGTAAGTAAATCTGCAATAAGTATAGATGTTAGAATGATCACTACTACAGTAACTGCTCCCCCATCAATCCCCCTTATTTTTTGGTGTGATGTTTATGCCAGGTTGTGCTTATTTATAATTTTTGTCTTTTCTAACATTGTCCTTTCAGGGCTCAACCTCCCGCTCTCTCTCTCTGTCTTTGCAGGAAAACTCTGAAGGGCTTGCATCCAAACTTGTTTTTAGTTATTTCAGCTCGAGCTGCCAGTTTAGGCACATGGAAGTTGCTCTGAAGCTGTGGAAAATGGCTGGCTGATGTTCATCGTGTTACCCTGCTGCAGTCATCACACTTGGGTTATCCTGCCGTCAGGCGGTCCCGCAGTTGGCCAGAATTCCAAAGTCTTGGTCCGGCGTCGGTTGCTGTCGCTTCTTCCCTGATGTCAGAGCGCCAGGGGTATATCAGAGGCATCCGGCGCCATTTTCCCCAGTCTTTCTTGCCGCGTGGTGCCCAAAGCAGAAGCAGTTCGCAAGTGCCGGTCGGCCGACACCTGAGATTTTCGAATAGAGTTTCAGTCCGAAGTCTTCAAAGCTAAGTACCCCGTTGGGGAACCTTTTCTTGCCTCAGTCCGATAACAGAAAAAGTTAACAATTGCATTTCTTGTGGGAAGCAAGTACCTCATAAGTACTTTCATTCTTTTTGTATACCTTGCCTAGGCCCAGACCACGACATCACTGGTTGTCGGTTTTGTGCTAGGTTCAATAAGCGAACTATAAAGCGACGCTTTGATTTCGCACGACACTACTTCGGTAGAAAATTTAATTACACTATGCCGTCGGAGCAACCGACTACCAGCATGCATAAAAAACGCAAGGATAAGGACAGGCAGCCTAGACCCAAGCCAGACACCGAGGCCTCCACTGGCCCGGTTGCCGGTTCTCCGGTTTTCAGTGCGGCGCCTACGCAGCCCCTGGCTACCGTTGAATTGGATCCCCAGACCGCATCGGATCTCCCAGCAGAGAGTTCTAGGCCGACGCAGCCTTTTTCCTTAGGCCGTACCGATGACATTGCAGTGGGGGAAGCCGGTGCTGCAGAAACACCTTCGGTTTCTGAAGGTGTCTTCAGACCGACTACCCTCACCATAAAATCTTATGCTAAGCTTAAGACTCCTCTAAAACCAAAAAAGCCTACACTTCAGTCTCCAGGCCAAGGCCATATGCCTAAGAAACAGATGCTTAAAATGGCTGAAGATTTGATTTCTTTGATCAGGGGTTCCCAACCCCCCCCCGACAAAAGGCCTAGACAAGAGGAGGATTATGCCTCCTCTGATCAGGTGTCTGTTTCCTCAGGCTCCTCTGAGGAACAGGATTACTCCTCCCCCCCTTATGAAGATTCTGATGCTGAAGACTCCATTCCCTCAGCTTCTCCCCCTGAAGATTACTTCTTTGGGGAAACCTTACACACCATGAGGGAACATTTCCACTGGAAAGGTCAGGACTACTCTGTCTCAAAGAAAAGGCTCTGAGAGTTTATTTTACTCCCCCAGCATAGTCCACTTGCTATCCCCCCAGTTTTGGACATAGTGGATGATGTCTTCTTAGAATCTAGTCTAAATCCAGATTCTCTGCCTCCTGCTCCAGCCAAACCAGATAGATACTATAGAGTGCCTGACTCTCACAAATTCCTTTACAAAAGCCCTGCTGCTGATCCAGAGACAATCTCCCAGGGTCCCAAAGGGGCCAAGGCTTCTATGGCTAAAAATCCTGTACCCTCAGAAAGGGACTCCAGAGCACTAGATAGGTGGGGGAAGAAGGTTTACACCTCAACTACTCTAGCTATGAGAGCACTAAATTGTCAATTTCACATGCCTAAATACCAGCAATTCCTAATGTCTCAAATAAAACAAAAGATGGGCATGCACCCTCAACCGTCTGAATTCAAGGAAATGCAAGATCTGTTGCATGCAGCTGAGCAGGTGGGCAAGCATACTTTACAATGTGGTTTTGATGCCTTGGAAGCTTCCTCTAGAGCAGCTGTTACTGGGTCTGTTATACGTAGGCATGCTTGGTTAAAGGAACAATCTCTGCCTGATCATGTTAAAGCAAAGTTACTGGATGCACCCTTACAGCAGGATGTTTTATTTGGGGTTAAAGCTGAGGAGGTTTTAAAGAAAATGGAGGATAAGGCAAAATCTATGCAGACGGTCAAAGATTTCTTACAGGTACAGCCCCCACGCTTCAGCAGAAATTGGCCAACAAAAAATTGGTCCTTTCCAGCTTCTGACAGACTACAGAGGGGTAAATACAGGCTCCCAAGGGGCAGAGGACAAGCACAAATCCCTTACAAACCTCGCCAATGGGGCACTACAACACTGAAGGGAGGAGAAGACCGGTCCCAAACCACTAGAAGGCAAACACAATGACATAAACCTCAAACTGCCAAGCAAAACCCTCTTGGCATCTCCCTTGGGAGGAAAATTAGCACTTTTTGCAGACAACTGGCGCATCGTCACAAAGGACAAATGGGTCCTAGACATTATCTCACATGGATACAGATTCCATTTCCACACCTTGCCAAGGTTAAAAGGAGTGCCAAACCTGCCACAGAATCAATGGGCAGAGGCGCAAAAACAAATTACAGCTCTCATGGACATGAGCCATTCAACTGGTACCTACACTGGAGCAAGGCCAAGGATTTTACTCAAGGCTCTTTCTAGTCCCCAGAAAGGACAATGCTTGGAGACCAATTCTGGACCTTTCAATTTTAAACACCTTCTTGCAAGTACCCAAATTCAAGATGCTAACACTACAGCAGCTTCTTCCCATGTTGGGAAAGAAAGCTTGGCTAGTAACGTTGGACCTCAAGGAGGCATACCTGCATGTCCCTATCAGACAAAATTGCAGAAGATACCTCCGTTTCATTGCAGGTTCAACCCATTACCAATTCTCTGCACTGCCCTTTGGCTTATCTACTGCGCCCAGGGTCTTCACAAAATGCCTGGCTCCAGTAATTGCATACTGCAGACAGAGAGGAATTCAAATATACCCATACCTGGACGACTGTCTCATCCAAGCAGAAAGCAAGGACATTCTCTTACAACACCTGGCTTTGTACGACATCTTCTAAGTTGCCCAGGGTACACAGTAAATGAAAAGAAATCAAAACTAGTGCCCAAACAAAATATGACATTCCTGGGTGCCAGCTTGAATACAACGGCCCAGATGGCTTATTTGACACCAGACAAACAACTACAATTAACTCAATACTTCAGAACAATGGCAACAAAGACCCAACTCCCTGCAAGAAAAATTCTGCAGGCCTTTGGCTTCATGGCATCTTGCATACTACTAATACCATTTGCAAAACTGCATATGAGGAATTTACAATGGTACCTAAAAAGCGTATGGACTCAACACAGCCACAGCTTGGAAACAATGATGAATCTCATTCCCTGCCTTCAACAGGAGTTTCTATGGTGGTCACAGGCTTGTCACCTCAACAAGGGTCAGCCTTTCACCCTACCCCCAGCCAGGCAAACTATGACAACAGATGCATCGGACTATGCCTGGGCGGCACACATGGCAGGACGGTGCGTTCAAGGCTTATGGACAGCAGATCAAAGGAATCTGCGCATCAATCAAAAAGAAACGCTAGCTGTACAAAATGCTCTGACCGCCTTCAAGGACCTCTTGCATCCAGGACAGCTTATCATAAGAACAGACAACACCACAGTAATGTGGTACATAAACAAACAAGGGGGTACACACTCCTACCCTCTATGCAGGCAAGCAATGACCTTGTGGAACACAGCACTGGCTTACCAAGTTCAATTACAAGCTCAATTCCTGCCAGGAAAAAAGAACACATTGGCAGACGACCTAAGCAGAAACATCATGGATCCCCACGAGTGGAAACTGGATCCACAAGTATTCGCAATGATAACTCAAAAATGGGGGCTCCCAGACATAGACCTGTTTGCCAGCCCTCAAAACCATCAGCTAATAAAGTTTTGCACAAGGACTTTTCACCATCAAGCTTGGAAAGTGGACACACTCTCATTCAGTTGGAAAATGCTAACAGTATATGCCTTTCCTCCACTACCCCTTCTCACAAAGGTACTTCTGAAAGTCAGGATGGAGAGACCCCGAATGTTACTCATTGCCCCAGACTGGCCTCGCCAGCACTGGTACCCCCACTATTAAGGAATATGGCCCAGGGCCCACCATGGATTCTCCCGCAAATTACCCACCTGCTCACACAACAAGACAATCCGATTTTACACAGCCAGCTCAAAACCTTAAACTTGGCTGCATGGCAAATCACCTAAGCAACCAGCCAGCTCCTCTCTCACAAGCTGTAATGGAAGTTATGCTAGAGGCCAGGAGGCCCAGCACCAGGAAAGCCTACTCAGACAAATGGAAAAGGTTTAGCGCCTGGAACCAAGCTAAAGGCCAAAATACCCTTCAGCCTGACATACCTCAGATTCTGCAATATCTAACTGAGATGTTACACACAGGACTTTCTTTTTCATCTATTAAAATCCACTCCTCAGCCATCTCTGCTCACTACAACACGGATCCTCCCGTATTTTTGCATCCACTCTTAAGACAGTTTCTCAGAGGGGCCAAGAACATTAGGCTTCCCAGGAGAGCACCAACACCTACTTGGGACCTCAACTTTGTTCTGGAAAAACTCACGCTACCTCCTTTTGAGCCAGCTTTCTCAGCTGACTTAAAGTTTATATCATGGAAGACTGCCCTGCTGCTAGCAATCACTTCAGCTAGACGAGTTTCAGAACTTCAGGCACTAATGGCAATAGAGCCTTTCCTCATTTTTCATCAAGACAGTTTCTCTAAGAACTAACCCCTCCTTTATGCCTAAGGTGGTATCCAGTGTGGCTCTAAATCAAACCATCCATTTACCCACCTTCTTTCCAAATCCACAGAACAAAGGAGAAAGACTCCTGCATTCCTTGGACATTCACAGGCAGCTACATTACTACTTGGATAAAACTAAGATTTTCAGAGAAACTGACCAGCTTTTTGTATCCTATGTTACAGCATCATAAGGAAAGGCTACCTCAAAACAAACCATTTCCAAATGGATAGGACATTGCATACGTTTTTGCTACACCCACCATGGAAAACCAGTTCCTGCTACCCTAAGACCCCACTCCACCAGGGCAGCAGCTACATCTACAGCTTTCCTCAGGGGGGTGCCAACCAAGGATATTCTGGAAGCTGCAACTTGGAGTTCAGTTCACACCTTCACCAAACATTACCACTTACCACTTTACTCTAAGACTAGAGCTGGCTTCGCCACTGCAGTTTTTCAGGGCCTTCCATCCTCCTCTAACCCTGTTTGACTCCACCTCTCATCCTTAGCTTTGGGATTCTACCCAAGTGTGATGACTGCAGCAGGGTAACACGATGAACATAGTATAGTTTTGTACCTACCATAAATGTAGATGTTCGAGTGTATACCCTGCTGCAGTCCAGGATGTTCTTCATCTCACATTGCTGCAGTCCTTACACTTGGGTAGTCCGCTGTCCTCGGTCGGCCCGAATATCAAAGTATAAGGCTGACGTCGGTTAAGGCGCATTTGACTGACATCAGGACGTCAGGGTACAAATGCGCATGACCGACGTCATATCCTCAGTCTTTTTTGCCGCATGGTCCGATGCAGAAGCAGTATTGCAAGTGCCGGTTGGCGTTCTGAAATTTTTCGTTTTCGGAGTTTCAGATCGAGTCAAAGTTGGCTAAGTACCCCGTTGGGGAATATTTTAGTTTTTTCTTGCCTCAGTTATTTACCGGATGTCAGAAAAAGTGAATAATTGTATTTCTTGTGGGAAACAGATACCGCATAGAGACTATCATACTTTGTGTATTCCTTGTTTAGGGCCTGAGCACGACGTTGTTGGGTGTCGCTCTTGTGCTAGATTCAATAAGCGCACTATAAAGAGGAGATTAGATTGTGCCAGGTTAGTCTTTGGGAAGCGGTGCAATTATAAAATGCCGTCGGATGCTCCGACGCCCGCTTCTGCAAAGAAGCGCAAGGACAAAGCAGTGAAGCCTAGGCTAGAAGAACCGTCCGTACCGGACGCCGGTTCTTTAGAGGTGTCGGTGGAGCCGGTGGTTCCACCGGAGGTTTCTTTGGGATCCCAGGGAGAGACCTTGTTATTGCAGGATGTGGCCTCTCAGGAGGCAGGTCAGGGTGATGGGGCTTCTCAGGTTACTATACTCCCCTCCCTGCCTAGGGTGGTTAGGCCCTCTCCTTCTGTTTCCAAGGCTTCTCCTAGAGGCAGGCCAGGTTTAGCTTCAGTTGGTGTCACCCCTAGTTCTTCTGGAACTGTGCCCAAGAAGCATATGCTTAAAATGGCAGAAGATTTGATTTCTTTGATTAGAGGTTCTTTGCCCCTCCTGATAAGAGACCTAGGGTGGAGCCTGAGCTAGGGAGTTTTGAGCAGGCTTCGGATGTTTCAGAGTCTTCGGCTGAAGACTTGCAGGAGTACTCTCCTTATTCTGATTCTGATGTGGATGATTCTACTCCTTCTGCTTCTCCTCCTGAGGATTTTTCTTTTTCAGAAACTCTTCATTCCATGAGGGAGCATTTTAAGTGGGAAGGTCAGGACTTCTCTGATTCCAGGAAAAGGCTTAGGGAATTTTTGTTTTACCC
The DNA here is from genome assembly GCF_019279795.1 of Protopterus annectens. NCBI lineage: Eukaryota > Metazoa > Chordata > Ceratodontiformes > Protopteridae > Protopterus > Protopterus annectens. Next base: position 974,953,506 of record NC_056729.1, read on the forward strand.
CAGCATAGGCCTTTGGCTATACCTCCTGTTTTGGATGTAGTGGAAGATGTCTTTACAGAGGCTTCTCTTAATCCTGATTCTTTGCCTCCTGCTCCTGTTAAACCGGATAGGTATTACAGGGTGCCTGAAGTTCATAAGTATCTTTTTAGAGTCCTAGGGCAGACCCAGAAACTGTTAGCCAGGGGCCTAAAGGTGTTAAGGCTTCTGTTGTCAAGAATCCGGTTCCTGCAGATAAAGAAGCCAGGGCCTTGGATAGATGGGGAAAGAAAGTTTATACTTCTTCCACTCTAGCTATGAGGGCTTTGAATTGCCAGTTTCACATGTTAAAATACCAAAACTATCTCCTTTCACAGTTGAAGTCTAAGGTTGATGCTCTGGCGGAAGGTATTGATTGTAAAGAGTTACAAGATTTAGTACATGTTTCTGAACAGGTGGGTAAGCATTCTTTGCAATGTGGTTTTGATGCTGTGCAGGCCTCGTCTAGGGTGGCAGCCACTGGGTCAGTTCTTCGCAGGCACGCCTGGCTGAGAGATCAAAATTTATCTGACCATGTTAAAACAAGGATTTTAGATGCTCCTTTACAATCTGATGTGTTGTTTGGTTCTCCTGTTGAGGCAGTTTTAAAGAAAATGGAAGACAAGGCTAAGTCTATGCAGACTGTTAAAGATTTTTTGCAGGTTCAGCCTCCAAAGTTTAGTAGAAATTGGCCTGCTAAAGGGTGGACGTATCCTTCTTATGATTCCCAGTCTAGGGGTAGATCTAGACGTGGTAGGGGCAGAGCTCAGGGCTCTTTCAGGCCTAGAACAGGGAGTTCTCCTGCACAGTCTTCAGGTGAGGGCAGGGGTCAGTCCTTTCGTAAACAGACCCAATGACCTACCTTTTCAGCTGCCAGAGCCTTCTCCTCTGGCAGCACCTTTGGGAGGAAGGTTGGCACTTTTCAAAGAAAATTGGAGTTTAATTACCCAAGACAGATGGGTATTGGATATCATACACCACAGTTACAGGTTTTATTTCCATACCTTGCCTCCTTTCAGAGGCATGCCAGACGTTCCTCCTCAACAAAGAATAGAGGCTCACAAGCAAATTTCTCTGTTACTTCAACTAGGGGCCATACAGCCGGTCCCTATTCCAGAAGTGGGCCTAGGATTTTATTCTCGCCTGTTCCTAGTACCAAAGAAGGGGAACACGTGGAGACCAATTTTGGATTTATCTATCCTCAACACTTATCTGGACATTCCCAAGTTCAAAATGTTGACGTTACAACAGCTTTTACCTCTGCTGGGCAAAGATCATTGGATGGTTACTTTGGATCTCAAGGAGGCTTACCTTCATGTTCCTATCAGGCTAAGTTGCAGGAAGTATCTGCGTTTTCGAGCTGGGACTTCTCACTATCAGTTCTCTGCATTGCCCTTTGGCTTATCTACTGCGCCCAGAGTGTTCACGAAAGTTCTGGCTCCAGTGATAGCTTTCTTCAGGCTAAAAGGAATACAGATCTATCCTTATTTGGACGACTGCCTGATTCTGGCTCAAGGAAGGGAAGAGCTTCTTCATCATTTGGAATATGTGATAGCAGTGCTAAGATGCCTGGGGTATTCTGTGAACGAAATAAAGTCCAGTCTAGTACCCTCTCAGGACATGTGCTTTCTGGGTGTAAGACTGAATACAGCATCCCAGATGGCCTTTTTAACCCCGGACAAACAAAAGAATCTTTCCCTTTACTTCCATCAACTATCTCATCAGTCCGGGCTGACTGCAAGGACAGTCCTTCAAGCCTTAGGGTTCATGGCATCTTGTATTCTGGTGCTTCCCAATGCTAAACTGCATATGAGGAAGCTGCAATGGTATCTCAAAAATGTATGGACACAGCACTGCCAGGATCTGGACACTGTCATTCAATTAATACCTTGCATTCAAAAGGAATTTTTGTGGTGGGCTCAGGAATGTCACCTAAACAAGGGACTCTCTGTGACCCGGCCAGAGGCGAGTCAGATTTTAACGACAGATGCCTCAGACAAAGCTTGGGGAGCTCATCTAAATGGAAAGTGGATACAAGACAAGTGGCCTGCCAGACTACAACATCTACATATCAACCTGAAGGAGATGTTAGCAGTCCAGTTTGCATTAATAGCTTTCAAGGATTTACTTCTTCCAGGACAGGTGTTGATTCTAACAGACAACACAACTGTCATGTGGTACATCAACAAGCAAGGGGGAACACATTCTTGTCCTCTATGCAGGCAAGCAATGATTTTGTGGGAGACTGCTCTCAGTTTACAGCTCAATCTTCAGGCAAGGTTTCTGCCGGGAGCACAGAACTCCTTAGCAGATGTGTTGAGCAGGCAATTATGGATCCCCACGAGTGGAAATTGGATCCTCATGTATTTCAGAAATTGACAGTGTCATGGGGAACTCCAGACATAGATCTGTTTGCTTCTCCACTAAACCATCAGCTGCCAAAGTTTTGCACAAAAAGGTTTCATCCCACAGCTTGGAAAGTGGATGCTCTTTCTTTCAATTGGAGCAATCTTCATGTGTATGCCTTTCCACCTCTGCCTCTCCTCCCAAAGGTACTTCTAAAGGTCAGACAGGACAAGCCAAGGATGATTTTAATAGCTCCAGATTGGCCTCGACAGCACTGGTACCCATTACTGAGAAGTCTGGTACGGAAGCCTCCATGGCCTTTGCCTTGATTCCACACCTGTTGTCACAGGAGGACAGCCATTTGCTCAATGTCAAACTTCACTCTCTTCACCTAACAGCCTGGCATATTCTGTTTTGAACCATAGAGGGTCTCAACTTCCACAACAAGTTTTGAATGTGATTCTGGAAGCTAGAAGGCCTAGTACAAGGAAAGTGTACGCAGATAAATGGAAGAGATTTTTATTTTGGAGTGCAGCAAAGGATTTTGATGTTTCTGAGCCTAATTTAAGTGTGGCTCTTCAATATCTTACTGAGTTACTGGACAAAGGTTTGTCCTTCTCTTCTATTAAGGTTCATGCTGCAGCAATTTCAGCTCACTATGAATGTGACCCTCCATTGTTTTCTCATCCTTTGTTCAAGCAATTTCTTAGAGGGGCAAAGAATATAAGACCCCCACGTAGAGCTCCTACTCCTGCTTGGGATCTCAATTTTGTGTTGGAGAAACTCACTCTACAACCTTTTGAGCCTGCAGCTACTTCTGAGTTGAAATATTTATCATGGAAGACTGCCTTTTGTTGGCCATTACCTCTGCAAGAAGGGTTTCTGAATTGCAGGCCCTTATGGCGGTTGAGCCTTTCTTGATTTTCCATAAGGATATGGTATCTTTACGTACTAATCCTTCCTTTATGCCTAAGGTGGTTTCTAGTGTGGCTTTAAACCAAACTATTCATTTGCCTACTTTTTATGCAAATCCCCAAAATAAAGGGGAAAAGATTTTGCACACTTTAGATGTACACAGGCAGTTGCGATATTATTTGGACAGAACTAAAGGGTTCAGGCAGTCTCAGCAGTTGTTTGTTTCTTTTGCTTTGAGTTCTCAGGGCAAGCCTGTGTCAAAACAAACTATTTCTAAGCAGATTGGGTTTTGCATTGCTTTCTGTTATTCCCATCATGGCAAGGAGATTCCAGCTGGGATTAGGCCTCATTCCACTAGGGCTACTGCCACTTCGACAGCCTTTTTGAGGGGAGTGGCAACCAAGGATATTTTGGAGGCAGCTACTTGGAGTTCAGTGCATACTTTCTCTAGGCATTATCACCTACCACTTTACTCTAAATCCAGGGCTGGTTTTGCCACTGCTGTTTTGCAGGGCATTTTGGCAGCTCCTGCTTCCTTGTAGTTTGGCCATCCTCCCTTACCTCTGCTTTGGGATTCTACCCAAGTGTAAGGACTGCAGCAATGTGAGATGAAGAACATAGTACAGTTTTGTACCTACCATAAATGTAGATGTTCGAAGATCCACATTGCTGCAGTCCAATTTACCCTCCCTCCTTCCCCTCTGTTGTTAGAGGTGGTTGTGTGGCTTGGGTTGTAAATACTGTGTATATTGTATATATTGTACATATAATTAGTGCAAGGGTGGTTGGTGGTTTGTTTGCTGTCTTTTGGTTTTGACCTTTATTTTTAGGGTCTTCTGACATTTGGGGCAAGAAAAGACTGAGGATATGACGTCGGTCATGCGCATTTGTACCCTGACGTCCTGATGTCAGTCAAATGCGCCTTGACCGACGTCAGCCTTATACTTTGATATTCGGGCCGACCGAGGACAGCGGACTACCCAAGTGTAAGGACTGCAGCAATGTGGATCTTCGAACATCTACATTTATGGTAGGTACAAAACTGTACTTTACCCTCCATCCCCTCTGAACTAGCTGAACTTATCTCTACCACTCCATTCTATTCTTCCTCTGTGGTGTATTTGCTTGTGCCTAAGGATTTTGTTTTATTTTATCCATATAGCTTTATGTATATGTATATGTGTATGTGTATGTATGTATGTGTGTGTGTATATATATATATATATATATATATATATATATATATATATATATATATATATATATATATATATATATATATATATATATATTTATTTATTTTTTGCCTACCTATTAGGGGCACCTGACATCTGGGGCAAGAAAAACTGAAGAAAATGGCGTCAGATGCCTCTGATATACCCCTGGCGCTCTGACATCAGGGAAGAAGCGACAGCAACCAACGCCGGACCAAGACTTTGGAATTCTGGCTGACTGCGGGACCGCCTGACGGCAGGATAACCCAAGTATGATGACTGCAGCAGGGTATACACTTGAACATCTACATTTATGGTAGGTACAAAACTGTACTTTATATCCTTATTAGGATATAACCCATATAGCTAAGGATACTGCAGCAGTGATTATTTGAAACATCTACTGTTATGGTACGTTTACTTACACAACTGCCTTTTCCACTGCATATATCCTATCCAGTATGGGGTTGAGCATAACATTAAAGTATCCCCTTATTAATAGATCATATCCAGGTTCATACAGGGATTTAATACCCTCATTGAGGACTACCTGTTCATTGGGGTCACCTGCATTTGGGAGCATAATAATTTGCTAGGATCATAATATTAGTCCTTACCTGAGCTTTAGTAAGAATCCATCTGGCCCTGTAAGTAGTTTTCTCACTAATGTTCCAATCCAATGTATGTTACAGTAATATGGTCACTTCCTTCTTGGATGTAATTGCACATGGAAAAAGTTTATTTCCTTTTCATTTAATAAAGGCATGGCTGGTCCTCTTCTTATAAGAAAGCTATATCAATATTATAATGCAGTGGAGATTTAACAATGGCATTGGCTTTCTGGGATGTGGAGGCCCCTTTGACATTTCACATTATTCATCTAACTATTTGGTACCCCCCTTGTGAAAAGTTGCTATCTAATTTCTCCATGTAGTTTGGTTTTACCTGTGGTAAGATTCAAAATCAGCTTTCAAAGGGTACAGTAGAATACAGCTTAAAATAAAACTGCAATTGGTATACTAACCATCTTCACTCCTCATCTGAAACCTATAGAGAACTCTGTACTCTTGAGCCCCCAAATGGCTGACATCAGTGCACTGTCTTTCAAAAAGAGAGTTCAGCTAGTTGTTTGCGAAATAGAGAGAGCCCTGTGTCATGTAAATGAGGGATACAGCCTGTAATGATTTACCTACACGAACACAAATCTCTGTCTTTCAGCTCATCGTTCATCACAAATTATATACTGAAAAATACTGACTCAAAACACCATAAAAACACCAAAGATCTTTTTTTTTTTTTTTTTTTGCAGTGGAATATGCCCCCCTCCGCCTTCGATGAGGGGCAAAACACCCTACACCCCCCCCCAAAATTAAATATATCAACTCTACAATTGCATAACAGTGAAAAAGGGGGGGAAACATACTGGTAGCTTGCACAATACATTACACTGTCACACTAAAGACACATGATGACAGAGTCAACGATGAATTGTAAGTATGCCGCTTGTAATATTACCAAAATGAGTTTTTATCACCAAGAATGTCTATTCTATTCATGCAGCTAAACGAGCCACTTCCTATTTTGATAAACTAGACAGTATATTTTATTTATTTAAGTTGCATATCATGTTGGCCCAGGTATCATCATTTCTTCTATCACGTCATTGAGGGGAATGTTCTCATCTATATTTTCATCCCAAGAATGTCTGAGCTGTGACAATTCCTCTAGAGAGATCTGTGGTATAGAAAATGCTGACACCTCATCCACGGTATTGCTCTTCTGGTTCTCTGCAAATGCTAGACTTCAGGGGGTGCTGTGGGGTTCTAATAACTTTTCCTGTCCTGGGGTGCTTTATTTGATCTGACTGATGGTTAGTTGGTTAGTATTATTAATTTACCCCACTCCATTGCCCTTTTTTTATTTTTATTTATTTATTTATTTTTTTACTTTGCATCTTTGGGGTTGAGTTTGAGTTGGCTCTGTCCCTTTCTCTGCCGCTGGTGGTACCCATCAGGCCTTGTTTGGTAATTCCTGTCTATGATCTTGAAAGTTGGTTATTGCTGGTTTGTAACTGGCTGTTATTAGATTGTTGGAATCTGCCCACTTCAGTCTTAGGCTGATCCTATAACTGAGATCCCTCAGTGTGCATAGAAAATGTGCCATCATCTTTCTTTTATAATGCAGGTTGACATTATAGTTCGGTATAATTTAGACATTCTAGCATGCTACTTTTAATGTAGCACCTTGCTCTATGGCTGTTTTAAGATATCCTCTCTGTCATTATAGTCTAGGCTGGCTAGTGTTTTTGACTCTTGCTGTTAAATTCTGTGCGCCCCCTCAGTTATAGGTGGATTAAAGGCTTTTAGTAGCATACCCAGTTCTCTTTTAATAAATAGCATTGGCTTGCTTCCCTCCACATCTTCTGGCAGCCCTGCAATTTGTAGATTGTTTTATTGGGCATGATGTTTGATATAGTCTGTCTTAAGAGCCAGATGCTCATTAAGGTGTCTGGAATGAAGCCAGTAATAGATTGCTGGTCTGTTAGCACTGTTTTTTGCTGGACAATCAGTGTTTCCAGGGTTTGTAGCCTGAGTTCATGAATAAATGTTGTATGCTTAATTTGCTGCACCTCCATGTCAGTTGTCTTAAACAATTCCCATGAGGGATTCCAAACTGCCTCAAACTGCCTTTAGCTCCCCTGCTACTATGTTGTTGCTGCTTACCATTTTCTGTTGTCAGAGGGTCTGCCCTGAGCAGTTCAGACTCCAAAAAAAAAATGGATCCACTAAACTGTAAACTTTCACTTCCATGGTGATGTGCTAAAAGACTTTGGACACTGATTGCAAAAACAGTTTTTTGTATCGGAACAAATTAAATCAGCAAAACCTTGAAGTGAAGTGACGCACTCCTAGATGACCACTTCCATGTGTGATCACATGCACTTCTTTTTGGGGCTGTTTTTTGGGAAAGTATATTGTTTATGTAAGCTTTTAGTTTTTCTTTTAATGAGAATTGACAGAAATATTTTTGAATGTATTTAGTGCTAGTGTACACTTTTTGTGACTACTTACCTGTTATCTTTTCTGTCAGTGGAAATTGTAGACAATTGCTTATTTCTGAGGGGGATTTTACTGTTTTTCTGTTAAAATTAAAGAAAAAGGGACTGTGGGCAAAAGTGTGTTTGTACATTGCTTGTGTCTGTGACCACATATCCTCTGAATGATTCATTTTTAGCATTATTTACTGGTTCTTAGTTATTGTCCTCCATTGTAATAGATACTTTGGCCATAAAAAGAAGAAACAGCAAAATAGAGTCTTTGTCACTATCACAGGCTCAGTCAGTGCCTCAGCCACTTGTGACTGAGGCTGTAGTGTCCATCCATTGTTCCTCAGACTACTCACTTTTTTCTTCAGGTTCCTCTGGTGTATTCCATTCAGCCATCATGGACAGGTGATCAGCCACGTCCTCTTGTGCTATTCCAGCATTCATTATAGACATGGGAAAAAACAACTTTTAGAGGATGCACTCCACAAGATGTTTCTCATGGGTAGCTGGGTAAAGAAACCTCTTTATAGAGCTGAACTGCTATCTCTTAGTTGGTCATCGGTCAGGTGTTACATTGCAAAGAAAAAACAGAAGGTTATACATTGTTAATTTGAAGACATGGTGTCTGTTAGGAAAGATGAATTTTCTAACCTGAGCCAGGCAATTATTGCAAGGTTTTGATCATGGTGCTCAGAAATCATTACCTGAGGTCAGTGCCACTACAGGAGTTACTGAGGAAAATCCTCTGGGTGGATTCTGACGTATAGACAAACAAGGCTGCTTCTCCTGGAGATTTACAAGCCCATAACTCTGATTTACAGGAAACTTGTTCTCTTCCACCTTTCTTAGAGAAACTTTCTTTCTCTCAGACTATTTCCAGGATGATGAAGTGAGGAAGTATATGTTACAAGTGGATATACCTTATACTGCACCCATCCCCTAATGTTTTGCCAGCCTTGGAAGATTTGTTTAATACTGCGTATAATAATCCTGTCTGTCAAACTTCAGTCCCTAAAACAACACTATAAAGTACCTCAAATGAACAAAACTTTTGTTTTCTCATCATAGATCAGTCCCAGCTGTAATATCAACCTCTTCGCCAGCTGGTAACAGATTATTAGTTTCTATCTACCACTACCCAGTGGACAAAATAGGAAAGGTGGACAGATATGGTAAGAGAATTTTCTCTTCTTCCACATTAGCTTTTAGCATTCTCAACTACCAGACACCTTTGTGGAGGTTTACTCTGTTTTATGCAGACAGTTTGATGGAGAATTCTGCATCTCTTCCTTTAGAGGCAAGCTCATTTCTGAATTCTGTTTCTATCATTTCCAAAGTATTTGAACTTGTTCTGAACTGTGTGTATGATTATGCAGATACTGTGTCTAGGGCCACTGCTACTGCTTCAGTTTTGAGGAGATATGCCTGGTTATGTAGCCAAAGGTTTGCTGATGAAGTAAAGTCTGCAATGTTCTGTTGGACTGTTTTGCTGCTTAGGTCCTTAAATAATTTAATAACAGAGGGAAGTTAATTCAGAAAGTGTCTTAAGATTTTTCAAGCCCTCCTTTACAAATCATATTTCCTTTTAAAAAATAGAACTAGCAATCCCTGCCAGTGCAAGGCAAGCAGAGAGCAAGAATGAGATGGCAGGAGGGGGAACAACAAGAAACAAGGATAATTTCCAACAAAGGGATAATCTAATAGTTCAAAGTGACTGTGCTAGCATTCTGTAACCATGCCCTCCCCTCCTGCCCCCTTTCTCTCTCAATCTGTCCTTATACTGGCTCTTTACATTCACCTTTGGCAACAGCTTGTGTCAGACTCTGGGGTGCTAACACTGGTTCAGGTGGGGTACAGTTGGTACTGAGTACAAATAACCTCTTTTCAAGGGAATTCCTACCCACTTTCTAAACCAAATGGATATTTTTCCTCTGGTTCTTCTTCCTTACTTGCCCTAGGAGTTATAGAGCCAGTGATCAAAGGAGCAAAGGCTTCTTTCCTTGGCAACAGAAATATTCTGGAATATAACTTTCATGGAGAACAGTTCTGGATCTTTCCTTTATCAGTTTGCTTGTGAAAGTATCAAAGTTCAAAATGTTGACCTTTCAAACATTGTAATTCCTTGTGGCTTCCTTGAGTGTTATGGTAACATTATAGTTTCATAGGTATGTACTAGGCTAATGGCCCTGGAGCCTTTACAAACCTAGCCCACAGAATTACCTTGGCATCGTGCCACCTGACCTTAGTTCCCATTGCCTCTGTCAAGTAGAGCCACTGGAGTGATCCCTGGGGTGAATTTTATATTTCCCATCCATTCATCAAGATTTCTCTTGAAGAGGGCCAGTGAGATGCTCTGTTTGACATGTATGGGAAGTCTATTCCATGGCATGGGCAGTCTCTGGGTTATGAACCTGTCCCTCCAGCTTGTTCTGTTGATTGTGGTAATGAAGTTGAGGCCTCTGGAGTGTGTGGTGTGGAGGGATTGGGATTTCTTTAGATGTAGCATTTCTAACAGAGTTGGGTCAGACATGGCTTTGTAAGTCAAACAGAGATCACCTCTAAGTAGGCGATATGAGATGGAGAATAGTTGCAGTTTTTTGAGCCTGTCCATATAAGACAAGTGTTTAAGGCCTAGGATCCTCTTTATGAGGTACTTCTGCGGCCTCTCCAGTTGTTGCAGGTGTCTAGTGAGGTACATGCCAAATGGGGCATTGTACTAGATGATTGGCCTAATGAGGGAAGAATAGAGGGAGACAATGACCCTTTCTTCCTGGATGCAAAACCCTTAGTAATGAGCTGTGCCACAAAGAAGGACTTTCAGACCACAGTGGCAATGTGGTGGCCATAAGAGAGGTTGCTGTCAACCTTTAAAACAGGCTTATCATCACATTCGCATAGCCACAGACTTCAAGAAATTTCTCAGAATTTTTGCTGTATCACATTATCAGTTTTCTGTATTATACATTGGGTTATCTACAGCCAGTCCAAGGGTGTTTATAAAGTGTCTATCCCTAGTCGTAGCTCATTGCAGACTGAATGGCACTCACATATTTCCTTATTTAGATGACTTGCTCATCATTGCAGTGCTTTTCCCAAATGTCAAGAGTCCTGGGATTCATCTCTTCTTACCAATCTGGAATTTCAGATAAATGTACAAAAATCCTACTTGATTCCATTACACACTGGATTGTATTATGAGGCTACTTTATAGATGTTTTTCAGCAAGGGTCTTGTCTTACACAGGAGAAGGTAGATTTTTATCTGGAAATTTTTCTCCATTAGCCGCAGACTTCTGTCTCAGGATTCTAGCATTTATGGCATCTGAGTCTCACGATTCCACTTGCCAGGTTACACATGAGAAAAAAACACATGGACTCAATCTTCAGCCTCTGGAATTTCAAATTGCAATTTTGGGCTTTGTAAAAAAAAATAAGGAACTGCACTTTTGGAGACAACAAATGGCTCTAAATCCAGGTTTCCCCTTTTCTCCACATATCCTCAGTCAGTCTGTAACTACAGACACCTCAAGTTTTGATTGGGGGTGCAGTTTCCTGAGGTAAAATTGCATGGTCTGGGGAACTCCACAGCCAGACCAAAGCACATAAACATCAAAGAAATGTTGGCTGTGATCCATGCCTTAAAATCACTTCACCATCTGTGGTCCACAGGACCTCTTCAAGTGATTACAGACGACACCCCAGTGATGTGGTATATAAACAAGCAAGGAAGGGCACCAGTCTGTACGCTCTGTACAGGCAGGCTGTGATGGATTGGAAAGTAGCTCTGCAGCTTTCCTTAACCCTCATAGCATCATACATTCCATCCAAACAAAATATAGTGGCAGACGAGCTAAGCAGGACCAGGACAAACCCTTGCAAATGGAAATGATTATGGAAAACACACAGAATAGATCTGTTTGCCTTCTTTCAAAACAGACAGCTGACTAAGTTCTTCTCTAGGTATCCTTGCAAGCAAGGAAACCTGGAAAACAGATGTGTTTTCATTCCTGTGGTCAGGAGCATTCCTTTATGCATTTCCATTCTTTCCACTGATACCCAGGGTAATTCTGAAGGATTCTCCAGAAATCATTGGGGTTGACTTCCTTTTGGCTCAGGCAACATTGTTATCCTTTCTTATGGAACTAGCCAGGGCCAGTTACCACAAGCTTCCTTACAGACTGGACCTACTCGATAAAAACAATCTTAATCAATTTCAAGTAACTGTATGGATGATTCATTTCTGGTTCTTTATAGACCCCAATTTCATGAGTATATGCAGCAGATACTGAAAGAGGCAGGAAAGGCTGCTATTTGGAAATCTTATATTGGCAGATGGCAGGGATTTTCCATGCAATAACAAGGGCCCAATCGGGGATCATGTACCACTGGTTCTGAAATATTTGTGTGAGTTAATTTCCTCTGCCTTATCTCTCTCAAAGTATATTGTGCAGCAGTGTCAGACAATGGATCCCCCATTTTCTTTGTTTTTGGTAAAACACTTTATTAGACTGCCTGTAAAACAATCAGCCACCTGGCACCAGGAAATTTAATACATTATATAAGGTTCTTCATACCCACACATTTCTTTTTTCAAACCCTAAATCAGACCCTACAGTGGTTTCTCTGTCAAAACTGTCTTCTGCCAAAACATCTTTTAGCAGCTAACCCTACTCCTTCTGACAAAGGTAGAAAAGTATTTGATAGGTTTGGGAAGAAAGTTTATACTTTTCGCGACCTTAACCTTTGGAGTAGTGAATTGTCAGTTTCACATGTCCAAGTTTCTTCTGGCTTCCTTTGATAATATGAAACTTTTTTAATATCTTTTATATCTCAGGTAACTAAACTCTCTCTCTCTCTTTTCTTTTGGCACTGCTTATGCTATTACCAAAGCAGCTGCCACTGGGACAGTTTTAAAAAGATTTGCTTTTCTACATTTCCTGAACTTACCAGATTATGTCAAAGCTGAGCTTGTGAATGCTTCTTTGGATAAAGAGATATACTATGGCCTTTCCTCTGCTGAGGACCTTATAAGATTTGATGAAAGAGAAAAGTTAATTGGGGGGGGGGGGTACCCAGATTATTCCACCTTCCATGCCAAAATACAATTGAAACTTTATTCTGCTTCCTATAAAAGTAACCTGAATGAGAAAGAAACAATTCCAGCATGACGCATGCAATCAAAGCTGATTGAGTATATACCACATTATGATTTTTCCCCTTCTCACCCTGACATTTCAGTAAATCTTTCCCAATGTCTAGGTACTGACTTCCCTTCTCTCTGAACAGATAACTTCAGACATTTGGGTTCTGAGAATCCTTCAAAAAAGCTACAACTGACAGTGGGAGTCCCATCCCTCTTTTTAAGGGATTCCTCTGTATCTGTCCAGTCAAAGTTCCCTGTTTCCTCCTATCCTAGATCAAATGTTATCTTTGGGAGTGTTCCCCAGATCAAACAGGGAAAGAGTCTTTTTAGTGCCAGAAAAGAGGGAACTTTGAGATTTATCTTAGACCTTTCTTTTCTAAACCTTCACATCAAAATCCTGAAATTTAAAATGCTTTCTGTACAGCCTCTTCCATTTCTCAGTTTTCTGGTAATTCTGGTTTAAAAGATGCTTATCACCACATTCCAATTCTCAAAGATTTCTGTCAGTTTTTTACATTTTCCATATTTTGTTTACATTTTTCTTTTCTCTGGTTTGTACTTTGTGTTATCAACAGCTCTAAAAGTATTCATAGTGTTGCAGGTTCCAGGGCAGTCGCATTTATTTCCATATTTATATGACTGCCCTTTTTTGCAGATTATTTTACAAGTTGCAAAAATTCTCTGGCTTGGGTTAAAAACATTGTCTGGGGTTTCAGGTGAACATAAAGAAACCTTCTATCATTCCATCACAGGGTAGTGCTTCTGTGATGTCTTCTTGAGTAGAGCTGTCATATGAGGGCTCTTTTAATTGGAATGTTACAAAGAACTGTTTCGGACATTTTCCAAACAGACTCTGCTATCTGCTGGGGAATATGTCAGAATTGTAGGTTTCATGACCTCTAATTTTCATGATTCTTTTGGCCAGCCTTTACATGAGGAAAATTCAATGGTCTTATCAAATCAGTTTAGACTCTGCACCATCATCGGTTATCTTTTTTAAAATCCCAGTTCTGAGGTTTGTAAAAATGGAGTAAATCTGATAGGTAAATTAGTTGCCGCTCAACCCAGGGCCCCCTTTTTCCCCTACCCTGCTTAGTCTGAAACCACAGATGGCTCAGAGTTTTCGTGGTGAACTGTATCCAAGTGATTGCAAGTTCAGGTCTGTGGAACAAGTGGATCAAACAGGACAGATTAAAATACATATATGTCGAAGAAATGATGACTGTTATCAATGTTCTAAATCATCTTCCGTCATTATCATTATCATCATGAGTGACCCTTTCCCCATTTTCTACACAGGGGTCAGAGCATCACATCAACTGTCACCATCTCTTAGGATTCAATACTAGTCTCTTACCTTCTTCAACAGTCACTCCTGACTGTCACAGGTCTTCTCTCACACAAGCCATCCTCTTTACTTCTTGCTTTCTTTTCTGTCCCAGATCTTCTTCACAAAATTGTCTACTGCTTTCCTGCACATGCTCCTGAACCCTGAACCAACTCGATCTGTTCTATTTGACCTTATCTGCAATTGATGCTGCCTGGGCTTCTGCTCTAATTTCTTCATTTCTTTGTCTGTCGCATAGTGTGCATCCCATCACCCATGTCAGGCACTTTCATCTCTATCACTGCTTGCTTATTCAGTTGTTCTCCGTTCACTGGCCAGGTTTCTGTGCCATACGGTAATACTGGTCACACCAGTGTTTTGTACACCTTACTTTTCAGGTTTTATTTTGGCATTCTACTGTCACACTAACCCTGACTTTGTGTAATTTGACTGCAGTGCCTCTAATTCTGGCTTTAACCTCCTCATTCAGACTTCCCTTCTCCTCACCCCCCAGGCACCTGAAGCTAATAACTTGTTCCACTGTTTTTCCTTCTGTCTCAATTCTCAGCTTCTTCTGATTTCCCTCATTTGCTGCCATTACAGCTTTTGCATTCCACCAGCGGCATTCCTTATGTACCTTATTCCCATGTTTGGCTGTCACACATCTGTTCTACAGTCCTCACACATTCTGTCTTGAGGCACTGCCATTATTCAACTCTGCCTATTTCCTCCGGTTTGTGAGGTGCTAGATCCCAGAGTATTTTGTTAAACTCTTGTTCTTTCTTTTCAGTCAACCTCCTGGTTTTCACCCTAGTCTCTGTTGACATTAAAGCCTTCTCTGACCACTGCTTGCACCCAGTTTTGGCAACCAGTGGTTTATGCTGTGGGCCAGCTGTTTGACCGGGGAAGACTTTGCAATCACTGATTGTACCCCAGTGCCATTTACTTACAAATAGTAAGTCTACCTGAGTTGCATGATGACCAATCTTATGACTCCTTCTCTTGTTAAACCATCTGTTTGCCTCCATCATGCCATTTGCCAAACAGAACTATAGAATGACCTCCTCTTCTTTATTCTTATTGCCCACGTGCACCTAGGCATTATCATAGTTTCATAGTTTCATAGTATAGTACTAGGCTATCTGCCCTGGGGCATTTGTAAGCCTAGCCATAGTGATGTGGCTTTTGCCACCCCATGAAATGGTACAAAAATGTACAGAATAAATCTAGAATACTGTGCCTCTGTCTAGTAGTGACACAATGAAGGTCCCCTTATATACGCATCCATGTTGTCCTGCAACTGCTGCCTGAATATATATTTTTCCTTACTGTCTCAACCCTGCTGTGGGGCATAGGCTGAGATTATGAATGCTGCCCTGTCCTTACACTGGAGTCTGCTATGAGTCTGTCACTAATTCTAATAACCTCCCTAAATGTCTTCTGAAGCTGCTCCTTCACCACAGTTCCCACACCATTTCTATTCTGTCCTCCTCCTGAGTACTGTACTGCACTGCCCTACTATCTTGTCTCCTGATACAGAGTATGCTCAGCCTCCTTCTTACAATTTTGTCAGCTAGTTTCAAGCTTCAGCCTGTTAGTGAACCTTTATTGAGTGTAGCAATCCTTGGTTCATTCTTGTTAGGTTGATTGGTCTTATGTCCAGCTTTCTCTCAACAGAGCTTTCCCACGCAACCCAAGCTAGGCAGTTGGACACTTGCTGGTCATTAACTTATTGGGCTTTATGATGGACAACACATGAGCCAACAGAGGCATATAGATCCCTCCCACCATTATCATGGGTCCTTGGTGTAGGTCGGAGTAGGCTGGGTCCTCATCCCACTTATGGCTGGCAAATACTCATGCCTATTTTTGGCTATGTTAGTCAACATGTGCCAGTCACTTAGAGACCATTTTTACACAGTTGAGTGGCTAGCCCTGACATTGCACACAGGCTGTGATTTGTGCTTTCCTATCTATAGGATACTGCATACTACATTTGATGCCCAAGGGGGTTGGTCTATACAACTTTTCCCCTGATAGGGACCATCTAGAGTATGTACTGCTGCCTACAACTTCATTCTTGTGTGGATCTGAGGTGAATTGAAACATTCAGCATGTTTTTGAGAGGTGAGAAGAACCTCACAGAGACGCAGGGAAAGCATAGGCATTGGCCAGATGTCAGAACCGAACCTTGTACTTTTTGCATCAGAAGTGGAGACCTTAACCATTATGCCAAGTATAACTCCCAAAATGCTACAAAATCTCTAACCAATCCTTGGGTTCTGGTCTTCTACTAGTAATCACAGACAACAACACAGTGATGTGGTACATAAATAGACAGGAGGAACATGATGCTTTCCCCTTTGCAAACTAGCGATGGTAGCCTGGAAACTAGCAACTCAACACAATCTGATCCTCCAGGCTGCTTGCATTCCATGTATGGAAAAGGGGAACTGACATAGGACCTCATACATAGCTGGCAAATGTGGTATTTTATGAGGGCCTCTATTCATAGCTTCGTAGGTATTTGCTAGGCACACCATCTCTGAGACCATTAAAGGGACTAACCCAAATTTCCAAGTACCCCAAAAGTACTGCCAGGTTAAGTCACTTGCTCATGGTAACACAGTAGGCAAATGAAGGATGAGATAATCAAGCCGTGTAGGACAAGAAGTAGCTCATTAACAGCTCATAGCTTTACTCATCTGCAGTTATTACTAGACAAACTGTTATATAAAAAACAGTGTGTTTTATACAAACATGCCTTAAAAAAGGTATATTAAAAATACATTCATAGTTAGATTATTATTAACTTGTAGACTTTGTGCAGGCCAGTTTCTCCCTAAATAATAAACACAGTGTTCATACTCCTTATTTCAGATATTGCTTGAAATCGTTAATGAATATAAATTGATATATAATGACCTAAAAATGTATGTCAGCTTGCTTCTCTCAGGGCCATACAGTGCAACTCCCCTTTTTCATGTCAACATCTTTGCTCAAGGATCAGATACATGCAAAATAAAGAACAGCTTAAGGGTTTTTATAAACTTAGAGTTGCTAGAATAATGAGCTTTGCATTATCAAGCATTCTCTGGTGGATACAAGCCTGAAACTCACATGCATGTCATTATTTAGTGACACAGACTGCAACAATTTTCCAGAATGCTACACATTTTAAAAGGAAAAGACCAAAATACCTCTCCATTATTTTTGGTTTTGTTCAGAATTCCTGAGCAAAGAAATTAAGGGGCACATTTTAAATAATATTTTATCTGTTAACCAGGTTAACCCGATTTACTAAATTTCAGTTTTTCAAAGTTGACTGTGGAGCTCTGCTGGTTAAGTAACTTGTTCAAAACCACACAATAAGCAAATGGAGATGAAAAGGTTCAAATCCTATACCTTTGACTACAGGAAGCAGTTCATTAGCACAAGTTCCAGACAAGTCTAAATTACTTAAATGTTAACAGAGCAAAATGTTTTGCATGGACATACATTCTGTTAACAATAAATACCGTGAAACTGTAATGACTCTCATTATTGACTGACTAATACTCAATGATTTACAAGGACAAAAATGTGGTGTTAACTAGGGACCAGACCAGGTATACATATAAGGCAAAATCAGCGACTACCCTAATTCACTTAAAAAGTTAACAGAACAGTAGGTTGTGCATCAACATGCATTTTCTGAATATTTGAACAACAAAAACTATAAAATTCTATGAGTTACTGACTGGCTATAAACCTCAGTGATTTATCAGAAAATAAAGACAAGACAAGTACAGAGAATTAAGGCTATAAAGCTCTTGGTGAACTACTTCCTGTAGTCAGTGATACAGGGTTTGATTCTTTTACCTTCATTTGCCTATTGTGACTTTGAGCAAGTCACTTAACCAGGCAGTTTGTTTGTTTGCTTGTTTGTTTATTTATTTTCATTTGTAAACCAAGTAGAAAGACTGGTCCAAAGATCTTTTTCAGCAATAGCCTGGGCCAAACTGCAAGACAATAAACATAAACAATGAACAAATATGTATTTATACTGTATGCACAAGCACATTATAAATTCTTAACAAATCGATATTTGCAAGTTACAATTATATATGCTGTCCTCCGAAATATGTTTTTATGATGTGATTTGAACTTTGATTGTATTTAAGATTGGATGCTAGCCTAATATTATCTAGGAATGAGTTCCAACAGAAAAGTGCAATTTTGAAGAAAGTACTTCAGTGCTAGTTAGATTGAAGGGCGGTCTTAAATGCAGACCATCTGTTGATCTAAGTGAGTAATTAACACCCCAGATTTGTAGTGAATGCTTAATTGATGAATAATAATTTTCAAGTGGCAATTTGTGTACAAGCGCTCCAAGTAGAAAAATGTATCAGGAGGCCACTGGCAACAATTTCCCTTTTATTTTGATGAATGGTGCAGTGGTGCTTATAAGGGTTGACCACGTAAATTAACCTAAGTATTTTCTTCTTAGATAAGGGAAATGTTGTGGGTGGAGTGAGCTGCTATAATAAGGAATCTATATTCTAACCTAGGAAGTAGTACATTAATGGCTATGATCTGTGTTGTATGTGGGGTGAGTAGGTTAGATATTTTATATAAACTTTTAATTGATTGATAACTTTTTCTGCTTGATTTTTGAGTGTGTGTATGAAAGTTGAGGGTTTGGTTGATTATCATCACAAGGTATTTCTGTATAGTTGTAACTGGGAGGGGGATCCCTGTGTGGTCTGTGATGGTTAGTGGCACATTTAGTTTTGCATTTCTGAGCAGTTCCTAGTAACACAGTATTTTGTTTTTGTGTTGATGGATAGTTTATTTGCAACAAGCTAGTTCCATATCCATTCAAATTCTTGAATAAGAGTGGTGATAGCAGATGAGTGAGTCCCAGCCACAGTAAAGACAATGTCATCTGCATATAAAATGCAGTTGATTTTCAGGATGTCCTATTGTAGATTATGTACAGAGTGAATAGAAGTGGTCCTAGAAATGCACCTTGGGGGGTTTGCCTTTGTCAGTATTTCCAGACAGGGGAAGACCATCTGAACTTCTGATAGTAAGATAGTTGTGGAACCAGCTGGTCATGTTCTGTGAAAACCCACATAGTTCAGTTCTAGTTTAGTGCACTAGCAGAGAGTTGCCTGTTTTTTTTTTTTTTTTTTTAAGATTGAGGAATATGACTCCTGTTAGGAGTCCTGCATCCAGGTTTTTAAAAATTGAATTGGTAAGGGAGTTAATGAAAGTGACGGTACTGTACTTGAACTTCAGAACGAACTGGCTCCCCACCTAAGCACCATGTTCAATCATAGCCTCACATCAGGCTTTGTGCCCACTGAATGGCGTACAGCAACAGTTTATCCCACTCCACAAAGGGGGAGCCACCACTGATCCCGGGAACTATCACCCTATTAGCCTGACTAGCCTGGTCTGCAAGGCAATGGAATGTATTCTCATGGTACTCCTAAACAAAGACATTGGTAACCTCCAAACTCTGGATCCCACCCATTTCGGGTTTGTGAAAGGCAGATCATGCCTCCTGAACCTGATCGGCTTCTTTGAGGCAGTCACCAAAGCTGTAGATGAGGGTAAGGTGGTTCACACAGCCTATCTTGACCTCGCCAAGGCTTTCAACACCATCCCTCATTCTGGAATTATAGCTAAACTCACTAAACTAGGTATAAATCCCTACGTCACAAGATGGGTTGCCAACTGGCTCACTGACAGAACCCACACTGTAAAAGTTGTACACTCCAAATCTGACCTCAAACCAGTGACAATTGGAGTACCACAGGGTTCAGTCCTGGGACCTCTCCTGTTAGCCTGTACTTCAGAGAAGTAGATACCAAACACAGAAGGCCTCTGGCTAATGAAGTTTGCAGATGAATGCAAGCTAGGAGCCATAGTAGAGTCCCCAAATGATGTGGAAATCTTATAGAAGGGCCTCGCTGAGACAGATGCCTGGTGTCAGAGCCATGGCCTCAAGCTCAATGCCAAAAAGTGCATTGCCATCCCGTTTGGTAAAAACTCTGTACCTATGAAGTACTACATAGACAGCAGTCTACTTAACACCGAATGTGTGATGAGACCTTGGGACCCAGGTCCTTTGATAGTCACATCGCTACTGTAGTCAGGAAGCCCTTCTGCATGGCACACCTCATCATAAAAGGGTTCTCATCCAGGAAAAAAGAGGTCATTGTTCCCCTCTACTCGACACTCATTAGACCCATTATAGAGTACAACGCCCCTTTTGGAATGTACCTCACAAGGCATCTGCAGCAGCTGGAAAGGCCACAGAAATAGCTCACAAAGAGGATTACTGGCCTCAAACAGATGCTCTACACTGACCGTCTCAAAAAACTCCAGCTTTACTCCGTAGCATATCGCCTACTCCGGGGTGATTTCTGCCTGAAATATAAAGCTATGTCAAACCCTGTTGGGCATGCTACACTTAAGGAAATCCCAATCCCTCTGAGCTACATGCTCTAGGAACCTAAACCGTGTCACCACAATAAACAGGACATGCTGGAGGGATAGATTCCTGTCCCAAAGACTTCCCATACTCTGGAACAGGCTACCCATCTATGTCAAGCAAAGTTCTTCATTAGCACTCTTCAAGAAAAATATTGATGAGTGGATGGGAAATAGGAAATACACCCCAGGGAGCACTTCTGTGTCTCTGCATGACAGTGGCACAGGAAAATAACTTTCTTGGGTGGCGTAAGCCAGGGAACCTTGTTGGTTAGGCTTATGTAGGCCCTCGGGCCAATAGCCAAGTACCTACCTATGAATCTATGAGGTGAATTCCATGGTTGTCACTCTGGATGTCACACTTTGAGATGTATTCTAATAATTGGTCGTAGATGAGTATTTTAAGGATTTTTGTGAGTGGGTAAGGTTAGCATTGGGCCTGGGAAGAGGAGTAATACAGATCGGTTTAAAACTGTAAGAAAAGCTGCTGGTGGCAAGGGAGAGGTTAAAGATATGTGCTATTCATATTTATTTATTTGCAGGGGAGTTGGCTTCCTTCATGTTAGATAAGAGGTGGATGTGGTGAAATTTATGCTGGTAGGTTATACCTCGGTTTTCTTGTTTCTTCTATGACCTGTTTTGAGGAAATAGCTTTGAAACGGAATTTGGCATATTTGGGTAATTTGTGAAGTGGGATTTGGGGTTGTGAAACAGGCTATCAGCTATGGGTGGGTTGGCTATATTTTTTGCTAATTGTTCTTACAGGTTAAATAGTAGATGGTTTGATTTGGCCATTTTTAGGAAGATCTTGTTGGCTACAGTTTTGATTGTTTGCTGGAAAATTTTAGGGCTGCCTAATGAGTTAAGTTGTGCATTGATAACATATTGAGATTTAGCTTTTTTTAGTCAGGGAACTTGCTTCAGCTCTGAGTTTGCAGTATTGACTTTGTAGGTTTGAAATGAGACGGTGTGATTTCCAGTTGATCCGTGTTTTATCTCTAAGTTTTATTTTGGTACGCAACTCTCTAGACCGCCAAGGTGTAGAAAAGCCCTTGACCCTGACCTTTCTTTGTGAGCAGAGTTTTGTGTAGGAGCTAGTAGATTATAAAGTTCAGATACTGCTGAACTGGGATCTGTACAATTGTACACTGTATTCCAGTCTGTTTTTGCTGACTCATTGGAAAGATTTTGTTTGGTGCATAAACTACTGTTTCTTACGTGAATGATTTTAGATGGGAGGCTAGTCCATTTGATTAACCAGGTAGTTAAAACGGGATTGTGATCACACAAAGATTCAGGGAGAATATCTGTCAAGAGTTAATTTGTCAGGGAGGTTGATTAGAACCGAGTCAGAGAAGCATTCAAGGAAGTAGTGCTAGTCCTGGTACCAGTTTTGTTAATCTCAGCGATGAAAGTTTAATAAGCTCTGCCATGGGAAGTCTATTCCGGGCAAGATCAAGTTCATCAAAGATAATGTTACTGTGTCTGGTTGTTTTGATGATGAATTTAGAATATAATTTATGCAGTAGATGTTGAATGGTGTTAGAATATATGTTAGAATATATATAGTCACAGTGTAGCTCTTGGTGCATCTACTGAGCTGTATCTGAACAATTAGCCATTTGGGATTTGTGTCTGAAAGGGTGTTGCTTGTTGCACTCAGGGTGGGAGTTAAGTTGGCACTGTTGAGCATAAGCAGTACACCCCCACCAGTACAGTTACAAGGTGTGGTATTAGTGAAGACAGTTAAAGTTGTCTGTTAATTCTGAGGCGACCTATGAGGAATTGTTAGCCAAGTTTTAGTGACTGCAGTAATATTTGGATTGTGTATTTTAAGCCACACTTCAAAGGTGGCCCATTTGTTGTTTAGACTGCAAGCATTCATGTGGCCAATGGATCCGAGTCATGGGGTCTGGGGTTGCAGTGAAGCTTATACTGAGACAAATTGAAAGCTTGTGTGTCAAGTGTTGCAGAATGAGGTTTAGTGTGGTGGAAGTGATAGAGTTTACAAAGTTTGAAGGAGTGTGAATGTTGTTTTATCTTATAAGTGGTGGTGTGGGGGTGCACCTTTGCCATCATTTCAGTAGCTCATAGATATATGGGTTACAGAATTCTTTTCACCGAGGAAAAGTAGAGAAGAAAATGATGATGTATGAACTAGGCAGATATGGGGAGGTGCTGGAAAATAATGTGCTAACCAGCAGCATGTGGCGGTAGCCTGAAAAGGGTAGGCATGAGTATAAAGGAATTGATGTAGAAAAAATAGGGTTTAAGTATGAGACAAATTACTAATTTGCTGTTTTTGAACAATAAGAGCCAGATCATAGTCAAATGAAGGCAGGGTAATGGACCTGCCCCCCCCAAGCCATACCATTGTCTTGTTACGTTGCTGTCTCTCGCCAGTTACCATAAAACGCTGTTCAAACCGTTCTGTGTCCATACTGTTTTCTTCCTTACTTTTATAATTATCGCAGATATTTGGATTTAATTTAAAACTTTAAAAATGTTTACAACAAAATCACTGACGACATTTGATGAACAAAACAAAGCACTCTCACTTCCTTTTAAACTCATATTTTATTGAAAATGAATCTGGTAATCCAAACTACAACAAATGTGCTGGGATTCATAGCCAAATAGCATACTAATTAGCAGTGATCTAAAAGCTGCTGAAGTTCAGTAGATAATGTGTAGTGCATTTTCACAGCTTGGGGCAGCATATTGGGAGTAGCACTGGAGTGCTCTCTGGTGAAGTGACTTGGCCTGACTCTTAACTTGACAAATGAAGGCTGAGGAAATGCACAACAAGAAGCAGCTTATTAGCAGCTCCTAGATTTACTCATCTCCAATAATTATCAAAGAAGCTTTTGTAACCCATCACAGTACATGTTACTCCATTGTGCTTGCAAAACAAAAAAAAAAAGTTAAAAATGCATTCATAGTTAAGTTAAACTCAGACTTCATGTTGTGTAGTTAATTCACAGCCAAATAATAAACACACTGTCAACAAAACAAGGAAGTCAAAGCCCGTACCCAAGGAACATAACTACTCCAGAATCACACACACGGTCATACATGGGGCTGTAAGTGATGAATCTGTGCACATTTAGATGTTTGATTGTCTGTTAAATTTGCTTGACTTCTTTGAGACAGTCACCAAAGCCATGGACGAGGAGAAGACAGTGCACACCACCTACCGTGACCTGGCCAAAGCCTTCGACACTATTCCCCACGCAGACATAATAGATAAACTCTCTCAACTAGGCATCAATCCATATGTTACCAGATGGGTAGCAGACTGGCTCACTGATAAAACCCACCTAGTCAAAATAGGGGAAGCCACCTCAAGCAGTAGACCTGTAACAAGTGGCATACCCTAGGGTTCGGTCTTGGAGCCTCTGTTGTTTGGGATATACTTTTCTGAGGTGCAGGCCAAAACCAGTGGGCTATGGCTGACCAAGTTTGCGGGTGACTGCAGGCTGGGTCCTGTCATCAATTCCCCTAGTGATGTGGACATCCTCCAAGAGAGTCTCACTCAGACAACTGACTGGTGCCAGAAACTTGGCCTCAAGCTGAATACCAAAAAAATGCATAATCATCCCCTTTGGGGAGAGTGACTTCCACACATATTAATAACAACGTCCTGAGCACGCAATCAGTTGTGAGAGATTTGGGCACCCAGGTTGATAGCAGCCTGACGTTTTGACCACTATGTTGCTTCCATTGTAAGGTAAGCCTTTTACATGGCCCAGCTCATAAGTAAAGGTATCTCATCCAGGGACAAGGAGGTCATAACATCCCTGTATTCTTCCCTTATAAGGCACATTATTGAGTACAATGCCCCTTTTGGCTTGTACCTCACAAAGCAGATTCATCAACTGGAGAGACCACAGAGGTTCCTCACCTGGAGAATCCAGGGCCTCGAACATCTACCATACGCAGATAGGCTAAAAGCCCTAGTCCTGTACTCAGTTTCATACAGACTCCTCAGAGCTGACCTCTGTCTGGCATACAAGGTGATCACTGACCTCTCCTTGATGGGACTGCTGCATATCGGCAAGTCAAGCTCCACTTGAGTAACCCGCACACGCAGCCTTAAGCTGGTCTGTGACATCAACAGGACCTGTTGACGGGACAGATTTGTGTCACAGAGACTCCCCATCTGTGGAACAGACTCCCTATCCATGTCAAGCAGAGTACCTCTTTACCCCTTTTTAAGCACAACCTAGATAACTGGATTGGAAACAGAAAATACACTCCTGGGATTACACCCATGTCCCTGCTGGACAAGGGCATCGGGTGCTGACTTGTCTATACATGGGCTAAACTCTTGGCTAGGCTTATAAGGGCCTCAGGGTCAATAGCCTAGTAACCTCCTATGATCCTATAAAATGAATGAAAAAATACATAAAACATTATTGAGAAGTGCATTTCACCTAATTGCTGTGAGAACCATACAGTGTATCTCACTGCACCCCCATGCCCTCCTAACTTTGAGATAAAGACCCAGAAATCAGGAACAGATAAATGTTTTTCTCGTATGCTTTGAAAGTTGCATTAGCAAGCATTTTCTGCAGGACTCAGTCTGAAACTCGTGCGTCTGTCATTAGTTAGTGACTGCAGTCCACAGCAATTTCAGAGAGCCAAACATTTACAAAGAAGAGACCAAAATAATTCTCATCTTCTTTATTTAATAATTCTGGACAATGCCGACTGTAATGGGAGGCAGACAAAGGCTCCAAAAGGAACAATTTTTAAATACCATTTTAGCTATTGGATAAGCAAGTAAACCTACTGGATAAAGTTACCCTTTTCAGGGGGTGACCCAGGATTACTGTCTTGAGTGATTTGCTCATGGTCACACATTAGATGAATGGAGGTTGGAGGATTCAAACTCTGTACTTTTGACTACAGGAAGCAGTTTAGTTATAGCTGAGAGTCGTCCGTGCCAGACAGCTGTAATTCAGTTAAAAAGTTAACAGAACAGCAGCAGGTATTGCATGCACATACATGTTCTTAACGATGAGAACTATAAAACTAAGACTGACATTGACATATTGTAATCCTCAGTGATTTTTTTGGGGAAAAGTTAGTGGAGGGCTGGCATTTGATATGGAGGATTAAGGCTCCAAATTCTTAATAAGTTACCTTCTCTAGTTAAGTGTGCATGGCTTGGTTCGTTGTGCTTCCGTTTGCTTATTGCGCGACTCTGAACAAGTCACTTAACCCAAAAAAAAAAAAAAAAAAAATGTACTTAAGTGATACATTGTTGATCACATTTACTTACCATTCCACTTGAACTTGGATCTCTGAGTTTGCTTTTGTATGTCCTTTGGTATATAAACACACACACACACACACACACACACACACACACACACACACACACACACACACACACACACACACCTCACTCTGCTAAAAAGCTGCTTTGTGTGCAGTTTGTAATGGATGTCTGTCTTCTAAATAAGCTCCTTCTGGCTGTTTCAGTTTGTCTTTCCCCATATGCTCCCAGTTTGCCTCAAGTGGGAAAGGAAAACAACGACTTGAGAGCAGTTGCTTGCTGCTGCTAACAGCACCATGTCGAGTAAGAAAGACCCAGATTTTACCCATACTTGCTCAGGAAACCATGCTTGCTAACTGTCACATTTACCAGACATGCCCTGCACTTGCACAAGAGAAGGAACTGCATGATAGGGATCAGACATTTTTTTTTTTTAGTTTTTAATATGACATCGTTGGTGGCACTCGCATGGGATACACAGTTTCATTGCATGGGCATGTGTCTAGCACCACCAGACCATAGTAATGTAGTTCAACTTGTTGCTGTTCATCAAATAGACAGTGTTTCTCACAAGCAGTATCAGTAATCATTTCACTTGGTTTTTATAATTTGCTTTCAGTGAATAATACAAAATAGATTAAAACATTAAGGTTTGATTACAGAATTGTAATGTACATTAAAATGTATGGAATATTTTGTGAGAAAGGTTTTGTGAGTGATCATTAAAAAAAGGGTCAAAAAGATAAGATATAAGAAAGCTGTTAAGGCATGGCTAGCTCAGTAAAGCTTTCCTACGTAGCTTTCACCAAAAATATGACTAAATTAAGTGCTAGTTTCTTATGTGTGACTGTACAGGAAGTTATACACATGCTGCTGCTTACTTAAAAAAGTATTATTTCAGAATAGAACACAACAAAATATTTTTTTTGATGCTTTCGGGTCAATACCCTTTGTCTGATGAAGAGTATTGACCCGAAAGCGCTCATCAAATATTGTATTGTTTGGTTCGATGAAATAAATCGTTTTTATACAGTAAGCAGCATCCAGCTACGTTATTTTGTATATCTTTGGATTGTTTTCATACGTTTTGCTGGATTTGGCAGAGCAACGACCTTTGTGTTTTGGACTGTACAGGAAGGGAAAGACAGAGTGGCCTCGGCAGTAAATTCTCACTTTTTAGCAAGATACAAGCATTAGAATGTTTTTAGTCCCTTTAGTCTTATAAACAAGCCAGGCATATTTTTATCAACTAGAGGAGAAGTTGTGGGCAGCAATTAATAAAGAGCTGAAGGACTTTATTTGAGAGGGGAAGACGACAAGAGTCAAGTGGGATAAGCTGATTCTTCCAGTAGAACAGGGCGGATTGGGATTACCCAATTTGGAGGGGTATTTCAGAGTTACACACTTAATACTCTTATACATAGCCCAAGCAGAGAATTAAAAATCAAAGTGGAAAGGGATGACGATGAAACACAGGGGAAGCTCAAGAAACAAGAGAGGCTAGGATTTTAGATGCAGGCCTTTAATGAAAATAACAAAGGTCATGCAGAATATTATATCCATAAAGTAGCAGAAAGTATTCTAAGAACTAAACCAACACAGGACTGGAGAAAGGAGATTCTGCCAATAGGGATGACTGCATTTAGAGATCCAGACAATAGGCAAGAGGGGGTTTGAATTTATTGGAGATAACTGGCAAAGGAACCAAGGTATTGAAAGCAAATAACTAGAGATGGCATCTTCCCAAGAATTTATTTGGACTGCAGGCTAGAGATTGCCTTCCCTATCAGGGATTGATGCCAGAATATAGGCAAAGAGAAAGAAATAAGGGGGGGGGACTTGAAAGACAGCACTAGTAGAGTTTTTAATAGAATCTAGAACAGAAGCTGCCATTAAAAAAGGAATAATTAGTAGAGCATATAAAATATTGCATGATAACTATAAGAATCAATCTGAGGAGGTTAGAAGGGATTGGGAAGAGAGATTGAATAAGCAATTAACAAAGAAACGATGAGAGTATATAAGTATGTCTCCCAAATATGCAACAAAGTCTAGAAGATTTAGGAATTTTGCCTGGAAATGTTTACATATATATTTTTATACTCCAAGTAGACTCCAGAGAATTTTTCCTCTGGCAGACAGTAAGTGTTGGAGGTGTGAAGGGGCAGAAAGAGGTAATTGGGAACATATTTTCTGGGAGTAGGGTGAGTTTGCGGACTTTTAAGGATTCTCTGTGGGATGCACTGTCGGAGATACTGGGTAGGAAGATTGACATGATGAGGGAAATGATTTTTCTGAGCAATGATACAGAATCAGAATTGCCTAGATATGCAAGGCCTTGCTGTGTCTAATAATGATGCCTGACAAAAAAGTAATTGCTAGAAAATGGAAATCAAAATCTAAACCGACTCTAAGAGATAAAACAAGTGGAATCGAGATCTTTAGAAAAGGGTAGAAGCAAAATACGTAGGAAAAATGGGAATTCTGGGAACAATACATGCAAGGGAGGAGTGAGGTCTAAAAGGTGGCAGAACTTTAAATGAGCTATATAATGTTTGAGTGAGAAAGATTGGTTAGATTATAAGTGATGTATAATTGCATCTGGGAGTGTCATTATGGTTTTGTGATGTAAAATGCTTTCAACTAGGATTGTGTCGGTGTGGTTCGTATTCATTTATGTAAATGTATGATTGCCTATGTAGTCAGTGATGGTTTAATTATTTTATTTACATTTGTTGACCGGGAGTGTCCGACTGGACGTAGGTCCATTTTCAGTGGCAGCCCAGGGAGAAAAGCTCCACAGTTAAAATATACAGACAGTAGTTACATTGGATTTACATAGCAATTAACAATCCAGTAGTTACATTGGATTTACATAGCAATTAACAATTTGATCAAAATAGCAATTAACAATTACAAACATAATGAAGATGTTTAAAAAAAAGCAGGAACTGAATAATTTATGTAATGTTTAGGTTATATGACTTATAGCAGTATATGTGAAGTATGTTTGTTATGTTAATATACTGTGATTATTTTTATATGAATGTAAATGTGCCTATGTCACAAGTGATAATTCAGTAAAAGTGATTGGAAAAAAAAATGCAGTAAATTCTCATGTTTCTCATGAAAACATGCAGTACCTTTTAGACAAGATATATCACTGGTCATTCAGCAGTGATCTACTTCCTCTTTGCTTTCACAATCAGCCTCCTTCTCTACCCTCCTAAAAAGGTAGTCACCCTGGGTACCCCTCTGATGATGGATTGTGATAGAAGTAAAAGAAAAAGGACATTGTAATGTACTTTGAGGGTTGAGCTTCAATGTTTCCTTAGTCCCTACCAAACCATGGTCATGACCACTTTACAGTAATCCCTTAACTGCTCTTTTCTTTAACCTGCAGACGCTTCCAAACAGGGAGCTGCATCTTGTGATAATTTCTGATGTATGATAACCAGAAGTGGAAGAAATAGTGGTCTTAAGCAGTGTATTTCAACTTGCTTCTACAGATACCCCATGCCCCACTCTGATCACTGTCATAAGTAAATAAAAAAAAAAACTGAATTATGTTGTGGGTTGTGCATATTGGTACCAGTCTCTCTCTCGATATATAGTTTCCTGACAGAAAAGCACAACAAAATATCCCTGAAAATTATAACACGTGATTCTCTCCGTACTCCCTATTTAAATTACTAGAACTGCCAGATAAGCACTCAGATCATTTGATTTTAGGAACTGATTTTGGGTGCTTATAATATGTAGTAAGATATAGACTGGCTAGCTATGTGAAATTAATTGTGTTGGAGGGGTAGAAGCGAGATGTCATGTTAATAAATAGACTAGCTTCGTGCTTCCAGATTCTGTTTGTCATTCATTTTAATGTGAATGGGGTACAAATAGTACCCTAACCAAATAGTTACCTTGCTGAAGTCCTAGACAAGTGTTTTTTTTTTTTTTTTTTTTAATTAAATTTAAAATCAGTTTTATACTTGTGTGTGTGTGTGTGTGTGTGTGTGTGTGTGTGTGTGTGTGTGTGTGTGTTAAATGCGCACACTCCAAAGAACTGCTTTGCATCTCAAGGAGACTCCTATCTATGAATTAAGTGTGCAAAGAAAATCCCTAATTACATATAAACATACAGAGCAACTGTTATTTTGCTGAATTAATGTTTTGCTTTTAGTGAACAATACCAAATAGATTAAAAGTACTGATTGCAGAGTTGTAATACATGTTAAAATACATGGAAGCAGTTTTATGGGCTATCATTAAAAGCCAGGTGAGAAACATAAGATGCATGTAAAAAAATGTTAAAGCGTTGCCAGCTCAATAAAGCACTTTCTATGCTGCTAAGATGGTGGATTCCATAGGTGCAGAGCCTGATACTTGAACAAAAGGTACTATATCTTTAAAGCTGCATCTTAGGAGCTGCTAGCAGCGTCATGGTGAGTGTAAAGTTCATGGTAGGCCACATGGTACTTAAAAAAAAAAAAAAAAAAAAAAAAAAGCACACGCCATGCAGAGCTAAAATACCAGCAAGAGAGCAGAACTGCAGATGTAATATGAAACCAGATCGGAAGCCATTGCAGACCAGGGCATGGAGATAATATGCTAGAAATGGTGTGCACCCGAAGGCAGCCAAGTTGCAAATATTTGTACAAGCTGTAGATGGTCTTGCTCACTGTTGGGGAAACCCAGACTAAAGAACACTGAAGTAATTAAAGTGTGAAGATACCAAGGCATGCATAGTAAATGAGAGATCCTCAAGAGGTGTCAAGTACTATACTCTGGAGGTATTCCTCAGGTGAAATCAAGGTGATTTGACTATGGCCGATACCTAGTCCTGCAATATTAGTTACTCAGCATATTCCTCAACATTACTTGCAATGAAGCAGAACAAATGAATCCCTCAAAACAGCATGTATAACCAAGACTTCAGTTTTGGACATGTCAAGTTTCATCTGATAACAGCAATGTAAGTGGACAAAGGGCTTCAAAACTGGCTGTATAGAGGTATACACTTGTCATAAAATCATGCAGAAATCAGTGACAGCTGTAGGTATCATCAATATAACATGCATAAGTCAACCCCATGTATCTAAATAAGCTCTGTGGGTAGCTGAGTAAGGCAAAAAATGATGCTCTTATTGAGTCATAGTGTCTGTAGGAAGACTGTTGATTCTGGCTATTTTCAATACAAGCAGCTATCATACTTGTACGGAGGTGCTCAATTAGAAAATATACTTATGGGAAATATATTTGTGTGGAAGACACCACTGTATAATGCTACCATCAGCTACATTTGCTTAGTGTTAGGCAGCATAGAAGTTGCCAACCTGCAGCATACATATTAGCTACTTTTACACATTACACAATAGGACATTAGCAGCAAGTAGAATACAATTACAGTTCATGTCAAATAGTTGCCCCACTCTCAGATGGCTGTGCAGCAGGAGTGTAGGTTCTGTGCACAGGGAAAGCTAACCATACAGTAAAAACACTCTACTCTGTTAAACAACAATGGGATGCAGAAAAAAGTCAAATATTTATGCAGAAGACGAAGACGTGTTTTACTTTAAATATGATGTCTCATCAGACTTCTTACAAAATGAAAAAACAAAGTACATTTCTTCAACTTATTTCCATAGTAACCAATTTATATAGTGACACTTCTGTACCATTAAACCTTAAGAAAATGTATTCATATTTGCAGCAAATTGTTTTTTGTATTTGTGTAAAACTGAACATCAGTTGCTAATCCTTGCACATGCCACATATTGTGCCTTAAAGATACATAGCACCTGATTGCAGTCAAAGCATATATAGTATGTACAGCTTTTGCAATGTGAATTTAACCATGCCTGATATGTGCATTTCTTTGCCACATTGTTTATACAGAGTTGAGTTGTACCTCCTTTAAGGCTGAATTTTATTCTGAAGTCTTATCATATGTTTCTGCCAAAGGGTGCTGGGCTGCCTGCCATTATTTTCTTGCTTGCATCTCTTTCACATGTTTGAAACTATAACCCTTGTCCTTTTCCTTAATTCTGTAGATCAGCACAGTTATAGGTTTATGGAATCAGCTACCTTGGTATTCTAACCTACAGATATCTTTGTGAGTCAGCTCGAACATCATTTTTCTTGGCTTGCAAAGCTCAGTTTATTAATGAAGTTGCTTTCAGTCATTATCTGGGCTTATCTACAAAGACTCATTTGCAGAGAGGGGAGAACAAGTGCAGCTTTATATGACACTACACAGTCAAAATCTGTGAATTTTGAACACAAGTAGCTTTCTGAACTCTGCAAGTATGAAATAAAAAAAAATGAGAGAGATGCAGGTACCTTGCTGTGTGTGTTTTCTTTGACAAAAGAATGTGACAGGCAAAATTAAACAAGGGCAAATGAGACAAATTTCTAAAGAAAGTATCATGAGATTTCTTTCAGCTCCAACATAAAATAAAACGAGGAAGCTCTGCTAGTATAGCCAGAGAAATTACCAAGTCATGATTTTTTAACATATGATGGGAGTAGGGACCAGGCCACACTCCTTAAATCCTCAGTCTGTCTGCTACAGTGCTAGGGCTGCTAGTTGAACAGTTGATAATCCATCCCCTGAGGAAAGGGCTTGTTAAGTTTAGGGTGCAGTTGTCCATTAAGTGTTCTAAAATGAAATGTTAAAACAAGTATATGTTCAATGAGGATGAACAACAGTAACAGTTCATATTAAAAACAATGCAAATAAGTTGTTACCAAGTCCAGTATCTTCAGTAAATTAAGGTTTTATTTGCTAACTAGATCACCTGCTTTATACTTTTCATAAAGTAAACTAAAGTTTCCTTTGCTTTTTAAAGCAGATGAACTCTCCATTTCTTCTTTTATTTCTCAGGGAATATAAGTGTTACACTTCAAGTCTGGGACATTGGAGGACAAACGATAGGTGGCAGAATGTTGGATAAATATATATATGGAGCACAGGTAATGAAAATGTTCATTTCTTTTTTATTGATCATTATGTCAACATTGGTATGAAGGCCATGCACATTTAAGGATACTCCTTGAATAATGCCCTTTATATGTAAGTAGAACCTTGAATCACAGCAAAATTCCTGAAGCCTAGCATTCCTGTAAACAGTGTTATAAACGTAATGTGTAATAGTATTGAGTGTGATTTGAAAGTGTAGTTTCCCAATGGAAATTTATACTCTATATCAGTAGAAGTTTATTTGATCTGACAAAAGTTAGAATATTTTCTAATTAGAAACAGAACTAAAACAATAAAATGCATTGAAATTAATTTAAGAAATCCAGATGCACGTCACCATCGTACATGCCAGTTAGCTTAACTACTTGAGATTACTTCTTTTTTTCCTCTTTTCAAAATGTTTCATCTAGAATTCTGTGCTCTGGTTTTCAAAATTTACCAATCTGTCTCCTCATTTGCAGAAAATGGGCCAAGTTAATAGTTTATTATACATAATTGTATAGGTATTACTTTACAATATTACTGTCCTATTGCATTGTTTTGACCCGGTGATCCAGAAAAGGCCAAGAATTCTTTCTTTGAGATACTTTGTGTGCAGAAAATAATGATATTGTGCCTGTTGGCATCATTTGCACTGCTACATTTCTATACTTGCTCCTTTATTTGGTAATGCTGTAGAGTAATCTTCCTAACTGTTGCTGCTGTTTCTGTGAACATTTTTCTTGCATGGATCCTAGCTACACCTCCATCTCGCACCCTGTTTTATGATGCTATTTATACATAATATATTTTTCACTTTGCCCCTGCGCTGTTGATCATTTTCTGCTTTCATGGCCAATAAGCCCATTTGTTCCTCATCTCTGGCAGATGGCCAGGTGGGAGTAGCCATCATAAATTAGTACTAGGCTAACTGTCCTTGTGGGCCAT
Organism: Protopterus annectens; assembly: GCF_019279795.1. NCBI lineage: Eukaryota > Metazoa > Chordata > Ceratodontiformes > Protopteridae > Protopterus > Protopterus annectens. Next base: position 974,987,184 of record NC_056729.1, read on the forward strand.
ATTAAGCCTAGCCAATTATCCCATGTAATAATTAAACCCTGTATCTTGTGTCTGTAAGGTAAACACCTTAACCATTATGCCAGCCTTCCACCATCATTCATACAGCTGTTGGGGTGGTTCAAGATTTTCTGTTTTAGTTTCCCCCATTCCTACTACCCACATCCAGTAAGGCATAGAGGGAGGGAGGGACTTGCAATTGATAACACAGAGGACATTCCTCTCACTTCTCCAAAGAACTTTCCCACCAGGCATCCCTGCCTCTTGAGACATGAGAAGTGAACTTCCCGATTCCCAGTAGGTAAGTAGCACTGCCCCCTGTGGCCCTGAGTATAAACAACTCCTCCCCCAAGAGAGAAGGGAGTGTGCCACACCCCTTCACTCCTCCCTCTCTCTGCCTGGCTATTCTAAGGCTGATAGTCAACCCCCCAGTCACCTAAGACACAGTTAAGAATCTGTACTCTGTGCTGCTGAGATAGACTATGATGCTCTATTTCAGTCAATGCACAGTATTTACATTGTACCTGTAGTGGTACTTTCAGTAAGGTACAGACAAGCTGCTTTGTTTGCAAAGTTATTACTCTTGGACCCTGGGGTGGGATAGGAATAAAGAAGCTGGGTTGAAGCAGTAGGACCCCATTAAGCAACCTTAGTATTATCATAGTGTGTTAGTTGTATCCAGTTATTGAACAAACTTGTATAAAAATCAGTTATCTCATACATTTGTTACTCCCCTCTTAGATCTAGGAGAAGGATGCATATTAGTATTGTAGTATACTTGATTGCTGAACAAAAGATGTGAGAGTGTTCAATCTCGCCTTTGTTCTTACACATGGGTTCGGAGCCGATCCTCGGCTCCGTGTCGGCCGCCTGCAAGCTCTGCATCGAGAAGAAGCTCGAGATCACCTAATACCCACAACCCCCCTCTGCCTTTACCTCAGATCTAGTTTGCCGCTGCAGTGTTCGCATCACTGGGTCGATGACAATTTTACCGGACTTGACTCTTTTTCTGGATTTGACTATCTTTCTACTTACTTGAGCAAAAAATGTCAGTAACTGACAACCATAGTTCCTGTGTCTACTGTCTTGGCCCTCTCCATCTGCAAGAAGACTGCTCTATTTGTCATTCTTTCAGTGGGAGGGTCATGACAGATAGGCGCAGGAAACTAATGGACATCCACAGACTTCGGGGCCGAGTGTTCAACTGTTGTCAGTTTCTGAGCCTCGAGTCTTGGAACCGGTGATGGAGCTCCCTCCCTCGACAATATTGAGGTCGGCTCCGTCTTCGGTTCCTTCGACCCGTTCTTCTAAGCCCTTCCATTCCTACAGAAGGATGACTGGATGTGCTCAATAGATCTGAAGGATGCATACTACCACATCAAAATGGCCAGGGCGTCCAGGGATCACCCGGCTGGGAGCCAGTCACTACCAGTTTCGGGCCCTGCCCTTTGGTCTGACCTCAGCCCCCAGGGTTTTCACCAAATGCATGGCAGTGGTAGCGTCTCATCTGAGGCGCCTAGGATTCCAGGTGTTTCCGTATCTGGACGACTGGCTCCTGTCTGCCACCACCAGGCGCTAACTGATACAGGCCAGGGATTACACCCTACGACTTTGTATTCACCTCGGAATTTCCGTAAATTTCGAAAAATCTTTACTACAGCCATCACAGCATATCTTATTCATAGGAGCGGAATTAGATACGCATCACTTGGTTCTAAGGCTTCCTACAGAAAGGATAGTCGCACTTCAAAACAACATTTCTCTCCTTCTGTCGTCCAAAAAATCCCCGGCAAAGCTGGTTCTGAAGGTCTTGGGTCTCATGGCAGCTTCTCTCATTGCTATACCATTGGGAAGACTGCACATGAGAATTCTACAATGGCTGCTGTTTGCACAATGGTCATTCCAACAGCTACCTCTGACACACGAAATTCTGATAACAAAGACATGCAAATCACACCTAACTTGGTGGCTTCAGACTTGCAACCTTTCCAGCGGAAGACCATTTGTGCTACCCACACATAACCACGGACGCTTCCCTGATAGGGTGGGGGGGCATCTTTCAGGGACAGACAGTCCAAGGCGAATGGACCAATCTGGAGTACAATCTGCACATCAATGTTCTGGAGTTGAGGGCAGTGTTTCTAGCGTTGCAACACTTTGCTCCCCTTCTTCCTCTAGGGACTATTGCAGTTCAGACAGACAACATGTCCGTAGTCTGGTACATAAACAAGCAGGGGGAACCAGGTCTTATCAACTATGCAGAGAGGCCATGAGAATTTGGCAATGGGCGGAGTCGCACATCCCAGGGTCATCCAACGCCACAGCCGACAGGCTGAGCAGAGCAATACTGTTGCCTCACGAGTGGTCCTCAAACAGTCAATTGCGAACATGATATTTCGCAAGTGGCGCCAGCCTTCCCGCGATCTGTTTGCGTCTCCAATGAACGCCAAATCCAGGAGCCACTTTGCCCTATTACCCCTCCAGGGAAGTCCATTGGCCCCGGGTCTCCTGTATGCTTTTCCTCCCTTTCCCTGATTGCAAAGTTTCTGCAGAAAGCCAACAACCTTCAGAGGACGATAATCCTCATTGCCCCATTCTGGCCTCGTCAGATTTGGTTCCCTTTCTATTGCATCACGGGACCTTGGATGCTGGACCCAGAGCCAGATCTACTGACTCACTAGTTCCTCACCCATCTCTCGAATCACTCCATCTAGCAGCTTGGCTGCTTTCTAGCCAGGTCTGATTCCCTTACACCTGCGGTTCAGAATATTTTAGTGGCTTCTCATAAAGCTTCCACTACAAAGACCTACACCAGTAAATGGAACTTCTGGGCTAATTCACATCATTTGGACCCTGTTATAGCTCCGTTGAACAAGATTTTGGAGTTTTTGACAGAATTGTTTCATGAAGGAGCTTCTCCTGCTACTTTAAGAGTGCAGTTGGCTGCCATTTCTAACTTTCATGTGGAAGAATGTGGTGCCTATTATGGCTCACAGACTTTGTAAAGCTTTTTAAAAGGATCTTTTCATATCAGACCACCAGTTAGAATTCCTACATCACCGTGGAATTTGAACCTCTTACTTTCTAAATTGATGTTGCCCCTTTGAACCAGCCTCAATCTGCCCATTGAAATTTTTATCGTGGAAAACTCTATTCCTGGTGGCCATTACATCCGCTAGGTAGTGTCTGAGCTTCAAGCTCTTTCTATTAAACACCCTTATTTAATTTTCCACTCTGACAGAGTATCCTCGCATCGAATCCATCCTTTCTCCCCAAAGTTTGCTCTACTAATAATATTAATCAGTCCATTGAATTACCCACCTTCTTCAAAAATCACTCTAATAAATTAGAGTATATGTTGCACAAATTGGATGTCCATAGGCAACTCAGATTTTACTTGGATAGAACAAAAGATCACAGGAAATCTGATCAACTGTTTGTAGCCTTTGCTGACAGCAGAAAGGGTGTAGCAGTGAACTCTTTCCAAATGGCTAACTGATTGTATCACATACGTTTATGAGGCTTCTAATCAAACATTATCGGTCAAACCTAAAGGACATTCTACGAGATCAGTGTCTACATCCTTAGCTCACGACCATTAGACACGATTTGTGCGGCTGCTACTTGGGCTAAACCACATACATTTATCTCACATTACAAAGTGGACAGGGTTTCTAGGGATAGGGCAACCTTTGGTTCCACTGTGCTCAAGAACGTTCTCCGTGAGTTCCTCAGGATCATGGAGCTAGGAGAACAAAGGCGAGATTGAAAACACTCACATATAGAAGTTATGTCCTTACCATAACGTTCCATGTGGAGTGTTCATCTCGCCTTTGTTCTTCCCACCCTTAGGAAGAACGTTCGATTTGGTGCCTGGTCTGGAGTATTCTCCTTCTGCAGTTGCATTAGTTGCATTGTATGATACACTTGTGTATATATATATATATATATATATATATATATATATATATATATATATATATATGTATATAGATGATCCTATCATTAGGTAAAGTTTTGGTGTGTGTGTGTGCTCTCTATGGCTGGTTTGCTTGCAAACTAGATCTGAGGTAAAGGCAGAGGGGGATTGTGGGTATTAGGTGATCTCGAGCTTCTTCTCGATGCAGAGCTTGCAGGCGGCCGACACGGAGCCGAGGATCGGCTCCGAACCCATGTGTAAGAACAAAGGCGAGATGAACACTCCGCATGGAACGTTATGGTAAGGACATAACTTCTATTTATCACTTGAGGCCCATCAAGTCCATTGTATCAACTTGGCTCTTTACCTGAAATGCAAGACCCACTAGTGTAAATCCAGATACTTTGAAAAAGCTAACTGTAATTCAAATACAGAAACAGTGAATTTTGAAACTTGCTGATCTGATGATGTCCTTTTCATTCTTCCTCAACAAATGGGTCATGGATCCAATCCAACTTGGCCGCATACTTCAGACTTTGGATCCAACTTTCGAGGTCCTTCCTCTGCCCGTAATGCCCTAGTCCATTCTCAACACCTCAGATCTTGTTTGCTGCCATCGTGTTCAGGTGTAGGGTCCTTCTCTCGAGTGTTTGTTGAGTTTCAACAACTTTTTTGTAAGTGAAAATTTAGCCTTTCTATCTAAAATTTCCTTTAACCTCCCTCTTAGTTTCCAGTTTCCCTTTCTGCATTAGGAGAGTAGTTTCTATACTTTTATAGTTTACTCTTAATTTACCATAGTTGGTACATTTTTTCTTTCTTTACTCTTTCTGCCCTTCCTACCCTTTTTACAAGGAAATACTTAATTACCATTGCTGGTAATATATTTTTCTTTCTATAATATTTCTTATTTAAAAAGTCTTGTTTGTTTATATCTGTGTTGTCCTTTCTTTCTACTCTCATAGCTGACAAGCTGATAGGTTTTAAAAGCTGCACTTCTTGTGGGCATCCGAGTTAGGGATTCTATGCCCACAAGAAGTGTGCATATTGTCTTGGAGCAGCTCATGTTAATACCAACTGCTCAGTCTGTGCGGCCATCAATACAAGGGCTTTAGCTCATAGACACTGATACTTAAGGGTGTACCTCCTCCCTCAACTTCATCTTCTTTAGGAGCTCAAATCCCCAATAAAACCTCAAAAACTCCTTTTTAGAGCATAGAAAGCATTCTCTGCCGAAGTCCCCCAGGGCTTCTACGGAACCGTCACAATAAATTTCAAAAACATCGGATCCTACTTTGTGGGACCTAAAAGTATGCACTCTGGATCCAACATCATTGGATTCTAAAACTTTTTTGATCCAATTATTATATTGGCAAGTGCTACAGCTCAGGTTTTGTATCTCAAGCCTTTGGATCCGAAACCCAGTTCATCATAGACTCCAAGAGCTCGATCCCAAGGGTTAGTCTTGGATCTGGTCTCTTCTATGCTCCAGTCCCCCTTTATGCAAACTCCCAAAATGCACTCTAGGCCCCAGTCTAGCACATCATAGAGGTCCTCCAGAAGTTTTTTTCAAAGCAGATGTGGATAGAATGGACCAAAAGTTCCTCAGCTTGGATCCAAATGGGGGGTCATCTTGGCTCTGTCCCCTATTGGATTTGTGAGTTGTCCGGCTACTGTTTACACAGTGTTATCTCCTTCTCTGATCTGTTTTTTTTTTGGTTTTGGAACCACAGGGTCTGACATGTCCAAGAGTTCCAGAGTCAGCTCTAGAGAGAATTACTTCTTTGACTCCGACAGCATCCTTGACCAGTTCCTCTCCTATTCCATCTGATTGGAACTGATCCAGGAGCCGAAGCATCGACATTGGATCTGTGGGGCTGGGATCTACTTCGATGTTATCGGAGCCTCAGTGATGTGCAGCTTGTACCTGGTTCCCTCCTCCAGGCAGAGATCCGATTGGAGTTGTGATCTACTCTTACTGGAAGACTCTGATATGATGCAGGTGGCCATGACTTCTCTGGGACCATCTGGCTTTGACTTCTCTGGGACCATCTGGCTTTGAGGTTATGGAAAGGGCTTTTTCTAGAGATCTGCTCTCTCTCATCTCTCAGATCCACTTCCTGTTCCCTCTTCAATTCCGAGGTCTGAATCCATCACACCTATTCCACAGGAATAGCCAGTTTCACTTAGCTTCTAGTCAATCCCCATAGAGGAACTCCACCTCTCTTCTGATACCTCACCTGAACATTCCCCTGAGAAGATCCATCAGAAGAGGATGTGCAAGAGGAGGCACATAGATTCCTAGTTAAAATCTCTCACTGAAGATCCTGATTTTGAGAAAGATGACGGGTCCCCCCAGATCACCACCTGATCTCCTTTGGAGACGTATTAGAGATCCTTAGCCAAAAAGTTGGTTGGTCCTCCAGTAATCCTTCTCCAGAAGAATCAGTATTTTTGGAGGCTTTTGGTTCTGGCCCATCTATGTCTTGGTTGATCTCCCCGGTGGATGAACTCATTGATCTAGTTTCTCACCAGGCATGGAAGTAGACAGGTTCCATTGAGCCTATTCTGTGTCAACCTGATAAATTCCTAGCCTGCCCTAAAGATAAATTTCACTGGAGCAATGGAGTCCCAGTAGGTGTAATGGTGGTGGTGGTGGCAGCCACTAAAAAGAACTAGTCTGTCCTCCCGCTAAATAGAGAGTCTAGGGTGCTGGACAGATTCGGAAAGTGAGTCTTTGCTTTAACAACATTTGCCTTGAGGTCCCTTAACTGTTTAGCATATTTTACAAGGTTACAGAGAGATTTGACCAAAGATCTGACTAATTCTGTCTGAGTCCATGACTGCAGAGGATTTCAAAAGATCATTTTCTCAACTGGCTACTCTCTCAATTTCCAACTTGTCTATGAGGTCGATCCCCTGCTCAGCTGAAGGCATCTCACTGGCAGCCAGTTCAGGCATTGCCATAAGGAGCATGCCTAGCTGTGGCTATGTGACTTTGCAGAGCCTTTCAGGGTGTCTTTCATCAGTGGTTCCTTTGATGGAACATCGTTGTTTGGTCTGTCTGTGAAAGAAATGTTTACCCACAGCTAACAAGATGGAAAGACCCTGTCTGCTATGGGAATCAAGTTTTCCACCCCTCAATGAATGTTCTCTGGAAATTAGAGAAGTGGTAAGAAAATACAAACCACCAGGCCAGATATCAGATTTATACCAGTAAGAAAATCTGGTTTCACAAATCTCAGGGACCTTTCCATGATTCATGCATAGACAATGCATTCATAGGCAGAGGAGGAAGTTCTAACAGTAGATGCCACCCTAGAGGCAGAGAAAGCCTGCAAAATCAGGGTTTCTGTGATTCTTTTCCAGATAGACACTATCAGTGCTCCTGAAGTGCTGCCCAGCTGCCCACCTCTGGAGACAATCTGGGTATGATTGTCTTTAGCACCCAGGTATCTTTTGTTATAGTAGCCCAGGTCACTGGGTGTAAAAATAATATCCGGAGGTTACTTCATACTATTTTCCCAACCCCCACTCTACAAAAGAAAGAAGCTTCCTGATGTTCCACCCAGACAGAGGAAGGCAGCAGCCCAAGAAATTTAAAAGCAGCTAGACAAAATAATCATCCAGGAGGTCCCACCAGACCAGACAGGATTTGGAACTTACTCATGCTTCTTTTAGTGCCCAAAAAGACAGGGGATCTGACACCAGTTTTGGATCTAAGCAAACTGAATCAGTATGTGAAAAAGTCAATGTTCCGAATAGTCATGCTGTAGTCCATTCTGCCGCTTCTTTGCCAGGATGATTGGGTGTGCTTTCTAGAGCTTCAGGATGCATGCTAACATATCAAAATAAGCAGGCCCTCTTGAAGATATTTACAGTTTCATCTGGGAGCCAGTCATTAGCAATTCGGAGCCCTACCCTTTGGACTGTCCACAGCCCCCAGAGTGTTTGCCAAATGTATGGCAGTGGTGGCAGCTCACTGAAAGGATTCCAAGTGTTTCCATACCTAAATGACCACCCCCTTTATGCATCTCCTTTAATAATCCAGGGACTATTTGCTCCAGATTTTTCACTCACTGGGAATAACAAGTCAGTTATGCCAAGTCAAATCTGACACCAACACAAATACAGGCACAACTGAATGACGATGCAAATTGCATCTTTACCAGCTCATCGTATAAACACACACACATCTCAGGTTCATCAGATTCTTTCCCCTCCGTCTCTTCCAGACAGATTCATTTTTCAATTATTGGTGTTTATGGCAGCAGCCATAGTCCTGTTTCCTTTAGTATGTTACTATATGTGTGTTCTTAAGTGGGCCATAGCTGTTTAGTAGTCTGTTCTTTGACAACCCCTCTCTTTTCCAGTCAAGGTTACACTGATTTGCCATCACCATATCCATTGGTGGGTCTAGTTAGAAGACATTTATCTAGCCTAACCCTTTGTTTTACCACCCACAATGGCCACGGTGGCTGCGGATGACTTGGGAAGAATGGTCCAATGTACGTGGTCCCCCCCAGAAACCAATTCACTTATCAATGTCCTGGAGATGAGAGCAGTCCTATTAGCATTGTAGGCATTTTAATATGCTGTTTCTCAAGGGACCATTGCGATTCAGACCAACATGTCTGTAGTCTGGTACATCAACAAACAAGGGGGAACCCCGTCTTACCTCTCCACCAGGAGACTATGAGAGTGTGGCAGTGGGCAATCTCCATGAACCACTTTCTAGTTGCAGTACATATTCTGATGAAAACCAATGTACTGGTGGACAAACTCAGCAGGTCCATTTTGATGCCTCACGAGTGGTCTATCAAACAATCCATGACGGAGGAAATTTTCCGTTGTTGGGGCCAAGCTTGCTGCGACCTCTTTGCGTCCTCCCACAACGAGTCCACATTTGGCCATCCGGTCTCCTTTATGCTTTTCCCCTACTTACCTTGTTCCCCAAATTCCTGCAGAAAGAAATCCAGTTGAAGAACTCAGTTGTCCTCATTGCCCCCTACTGGCCTCGACAGGTGTGGTACCCCTTCCTTTGGTCTCATTTTCGCTATCCTTCCTGGCTGTACAGGTTGTTTATTTGGCAAAGTGTACAGCCTGTTCCGGATTTTACATAGGTAAAACGGAAAGAAAGTTGAACAAACGTATATATACACATTTATAAAGTATCAAGACGAGATGAGAAAAATGCTTTGTATAAGCATATTAAACAATATGGACATACTCACACATTCAAATTTGCCATTCTTGAAAGTGTATTATTTGAATCTAGAGGGGGAGATTTTAAAGGACTGTTGTCCTATAAAGAAATATGGTGGCAGCTATATACGGATGCTTCGACTGCACCAGGATTGAATGATTTTGTTACTATTAAGCCAGCATTATTCTTTACTTAAATGATTCACTTAAATGAATTATTTAATATTTATGAAAACTATTTAATTATTTAATAATCCACAGAATTTGTGGTTACAGTTTTATAAATAGTAGTTTAGAAACATTATATAGCCATACATTTTTCATTATTTAATATTTATTTTTATTTGTTATTTTTTATTACCATTATTATCACTAGTATGACTAGATGTTAAGGTGTCAATCTCGCCTTCATTCTTGCTGGATGGGTTCGGAGCCGATCCTCGGCTCCGACTCGGCACTTGCTAAGCTCGAGAGCTAATTTTACCAGCTCGAGGCAACCCTATATTCCATGATGCAAGGCGGAGACTACCCAGATCTCGTTTGCTGCTTCACTAACGAGGTGCCTTCTTTTACCAGCTCTAGGTAAGTGAATAGTTTTGAGACTTTTCGTCTACCCCCCCTTTAAATTTATATATATATTTGTTTTTTGTTAACTTTAATGACTTACTTTAACACTATTCCCATCAGTGTTCCCTTTTTTTTCGAGTATTTTATTCCCTTCCCCTAGCTTAGGCCTTCCCCTCCCTAAATTTTTTCCTGTCAGGGATTGTTTGTGTATGACTGTGTTATCCCTGTTTATTTTAAATTGTTGGATTGAGTGTGTTTGTGTGTGTGTTACTGTATTGTGTTTCCTCGACACAGTTATGTCGAAGGACACTAAGGTCTCAGGCTTCAAGAAGTGTGACTCGTGCTGTCAGAAGATGTCTCTGACAGACGGTCACACTTCTTGTGTTTATTGCCTGGGACCTTTGCACCTGCAGGACTCTTGGGCTGAAGGCATGACAGATAGCACAAGAGTCCTGCAGGAGCGAAGAAATAAGCTGATTTTAAGGGGCTTATTAAAGCCCGAGAGCTCCCCGACTAAGTCGGCGCCGGGGAAGCCCTCGAAACCTGTTAAGCCTTCGGCTGAGACTTCCAAGCCGTCGGCTTCGGGTTCACCCTCACCAGGGTCGAGATTGGCTCCGGCCGGAGCCGATCCTTCCACCTTACCAGTCTCAGTATCGGCTCCATCCGGTGCCGATACTGCCCAATCCAGACATTCAGTGTCGGCTCCGGCTGGAGCCGACGTATCTTCGGCTCCGTTGGCTCCATCGATCTCAAAAAAGAGATTTCGATCCCCTTCAGTAGAATCCATGCATTCGGCTCCGAGATCACCCTTGCTCTCGGAGCGGAGCCATCGGAGCCGTTCTTCTCGGTCGTCCAGGCTGTCTGATCATGACCACGAGAGAGTGGTGAGTAGACTATTAAAGTCTCAGGCATTGGCCCAAATACTCCATAGCCCATCTCAACAGACGGTAGCTATTTCCCATCCACCAAACATTCCCCCTTCGACTCTCTTACAGAGCTCGGAGCCGGAGCTCCTCGGAACCGGCACCGTTGTAGCTTCGGAGCCGATACCACCCCTTTTGGCTCCGTCGTCCTCTGCTCCGATTTCCTCCTTGAGACCTTCATTGGAGGGATCCGGGCGTCTGGTCTCTCTCATCGGCTCCGAGGGGGCGAGTGGCATCGGACCCTTGTCCGACCCCGTTCTCCCTCTCGGAGCTTGGCGTTGGTGAGCTCGGCCCCAACATCTGCCTCGGAGCCTTCCCTCTCAGTGAGACCTGGGGTTCCTATCTCTTCGGAGCGGGAACTTTCTGGTCTCTCTGACGGGGAGCCTTCGAGGTGATGAGGAGTGTACTAGCCCCTGGGCTTAGTCAACAGACAGTTCCATCAGCTCTTCCCACTACAGTGCCTGCTGACATCTCTTCCCACTCTCTTGCTCCCAGACCCAGAGATCCAACGCCTCAGGTTTCCCCATTGGGAATATCTTCCTCTTCCGAGGCTTCTCCAGATCCGTTAGGTGAACCCCCGCGTAAGAGGACATGTAAGAGGAAACATCTAGACTCCCCTGAGTCTACTACATCAGATACTGACCTGGATGAGTCGTAGGGATCCCCAAGGTCCTCCTCTGAGGATGTCTCATTCTCAGACATCCTTGAACTCCTTAAGCAGAGGGGGAACTGGCCCTCCCTTAATCCTTCCGAGGACGAGTCAGTATACCTGGAGGCGTTCGGATCTCGATCCTCCACCTCCTGGGTGTCTCCGCCTTTCGACCCTCTTATGGAGGTAGTGGCTCGGAAGGCGTGGATGGCTCCGGATTCGGTGGAACCTATCCCTAGGAGGCCTTCAAAATTTATTACGCCCCCACAAGATAGACAATATTTAACAAAGGGTGTCCCAGTTGATGCCATGGTGGTGGCTGCTGCCACCAAGAAGGAACTAGCTGATCCTTCAGTACCTGTCCATCCTCCTAACAAGGATTCTAGGACTATGGACAGGTACGGCAAGCGGATTTTTTCTTCAGCGACTTTTGCCATGAGATCGCTGAACTACTTATGCCACTTCACCCGCCTTCAAAGAGATGTTCTTAAAGAGTTGGGAGAAGTTTTACAGGATCCATCAGCTGCTGGGTCTCAGGATAAGATTAGCTCATAGCTAGGAATCCTTAACTCCTCCATACGGCTCATTTCTTATGCAGCCGATGGAGCGAGTAGGGCCGCAGGCACAGGAGTGGCTTTAAGGCATCAGTCCTGGATGCGGCTTTGTAATTTTGCAGACCCCTTCAAGGCGTCCTTCACAAACTCCCCCTTTGATGGGTCGACCTTGTTCAGACCTCAAGTGAAAGACACTTTGACTAGATGCGAACAAGATGGCAAGACTCTTTCTGCCATAGGAGTCCGTTTCTCCACCCCTTCAAGACCTTACCCCAAAGGACAGAAGGGAGGGAAAATGTGGTTCCGCAAATCTCAAGGAGTCACGCCTGACGCACAAAGTTAGTTTACCCCCAGAGGCAGAGGGGGTAACAATAATAGACGCCGCCCTAGGGGCAGAGGTGGTCCACAGAATCAGGGTAGCAGAGAGCCTCTTTCTGACAAACCCTTCCAGCATCCCTGAGATGTTGCCCGATTGTCCGCCTTCGGAGGCAGTTGGGGGAAAATTATCGCTGTACCCAATAGCCTGGCTTTCCCTTTCTCAAGATAAATGGGTACAGTCAGTTATATCCGAGGGTTACAAAATTCCCTTTATTCAAACCCCAATTCAACAAAAGGGAACCCTTCCATTCGTTCCACCCGGTCTAAGGGAACTAGCAGTACTAGAAATATCAAAACTGCTAGTAAAAAGAGCCATCCAGCCAGTCCCAGCGGACCAAATAGGATCCGGAATCTACTCAAGGTTCTTTTAGTTCCAAAAGACAGGGGACTGGAGACCAATATTAGATCTGAGCAAACTCAACAAGTTTGTAAAGAAATCAAGATTCCGGATGGTCACGCTTCAGTCCATTCTGCCCTTTCTGGGCAAGGACAATTGGATGTGCTCGATAGATCTTCAGGATGCGTACTATCACATAAAAATTCACAGACGCTCCAGAAGATTTCTCCGCTTCGGCTGGGGACCAGTCACTTCCAATTCAGAGCCCTGCCCTTTGGACTCACTACAGCCCCCAGAGTGTTCACCAAATGTATGGCAGTGGTTACGGCTCACCTGAGACGTCAAGGATTCCAGGTGTTTCCATGTCTAGACGACTGGCTCCTTACTGCCACCACCAGGCATCAGCTTCTCCAAGCCAGAAATTACACCATTCACATTTGCAGAGGGCTAGGAATTTCTATAAATTTCGAAAAATCTGCCTTGTCGCCTTGTCAATCTATTACTTTTATAGGCGCAAGATTGGACACCATACAACTTTCAGCAAAGTTAACAGACCAAAGGATCTTGGACATTCAAAGACACGTCCAGGTGATTCTTCTCAGCAACAAAATTCAGGCCAGATTTGCTCTGAAGGTATTGGGTCTTATGGCGGCCGCTATAACACTTCTTCCCCTTGCCCGCTTTTACATGCATCTTCTACAATGGATGCTATTCACCCAATGGTCTTTTCAACAACTTCCCATGCGTCACAAGATCATAGTAACTCCAACTTGCAAAAGGCATCTGACTTGGTGGATATCATCCCCTCAAATCCATCAAGGCAGACCTTTTGTTCCTCTTGCCCCGGTTGCCACGGACGCCTCCCTGATCGGGTGGGGGTGGGGGGGGCATTATCAGGGCAGAATGGTCCATGGCACTTGGCAACCTTTCGAGTACCATCTGCACATAAATGTTCTGGAGATGAGAGCGGTGCTTTTAACGTTGCAAGCCCTCAACGACTCTCTTCCCCTGGGAACTATTGCAGTCCAAACGGACAATATGTCCGTAGTGTGGTATATAAACAAACAGGGTGGAACCAAGCCCTATCCACTGTGTCGAGAGGCTCTCAGACTTTGGCAATGGGCAATCTCCTCTCACCGGTTTCTGATAGCAACGCACATCCCCGGGAAATCCAACATCATAGCGGACAGATTGAGCAGAGCTATTCTCATGCCTCACGAGTGGTCTCTCAAACAATCCGTGATGGAAGAGATTTTTCAGAAGTGGGGCCTTCCTTGCTGCGACTTTTTCGCTACACCTCAAAACAGCAAATGCCCAGACTTCTTCTCTCTCTTCCCCCTTCCAGGCCATCCCCCCAGAGACGCTCTAACCCAAGATTGGCCCCGGGGACTTCTTTATGCTTTTCCCCCTTTTCCGCTGATACCTCAGCTAATTCAGAAAGCAACCGCCTTGAGAGCCAAGTTGATTCTCATTGCCCCTTATTGGCCTCGACAGATATGGTTTCCGTTCCTACATCATTATCTCTTGGTACAGCCATGGCATCTGGACCCGGTTCCAGATCTTCTGACCCACCAGTCGGGTCAACTGCACCAATCCATACCTTCTCTCAACCTCAGTGCTTGGTTGCTCCACTTCCATCCTTAGCCAGGCTTCCTATGATTTCTAATCCTGTACGGGATATCATAGTAGCTTCCTAAAATCTTCTACCAGAAAGATTTACACTAGTAAATGGCGTTTCTCTTTCTGGGCAAAAGCTAGGAACATAGACCCCTATACTGCTCCAATTCATTCGGTATTGGACTTCCTAGCTGAGATTTTTCATTCAGGATCCTCTTCTTCCACAGTGAAAGTTCAACTGGCAGCCATTTCAAATTTTCATATAGGTCTTTTGGACCACAACATTATGTCACATAAACTTTGCAAGGCATTCCTTCTAGGTATCTTTTTATTGAAACCTCCGATTAGAGACCCCCCACCACAGTGGGATCTAAATTTAATTTTAACATCCTTGATTCTTCCCCCGTTCGAACCTGCAGCTGCCTTTTCTTTGAAATTGCTTTCTTGGAAGACACTTTTTCTAGTTGCCATTACTTCTGCCAGGAGAGTATCTGAGCTTCATGCTCTCTGCATTCGTCCTCCCTATTTAATATTCCACAAAGATAGGGTATCTCTAAGGACTAATCCGTCTTTCTTACCAAAAGTGGCATCGCAGACGAACCTAAATCAATCCATTGATCTTCCAGTATTTTTCCCGAATTATTCCGATAGAGCGGAACAAAAGTTACATTGTCTTGATGTTCACCGCCAGCTCAGATATGATCTGGACAGGACTAAAATTTTTAGGAAATCTGATCAACTGTTTCTATCCTATGCAGAGAGCAGGAAAGGCCTTCCAGTTTCCAAGGTAACTTTATCTAGATGGCTGTCTTCTGTGATCACTTACATTTATCAGCTCAGAGGCAAAAGTGAAAGACACTTTGACTAGATGCGAACAAGATGGCAAGACTCTTTCTGCCATAGGAGTCCGTTTCTCCACCCCTTCAAGACCTTACCCCAAAGGACAGAAGGGAGGGAAAATGTGGTTCTGCAAATCTCAAGGAGTCACGCCTGGATACAAAGTTAGTTTACCCCAGAGGCAGGTATAATAATAGACGCCGCCCTAGGGGCAGAGGTGGTCTGCAGAATCAGGGTAGCAGAGAGCCTCTTTCTGACAAACCCTTCCAGCATCCCTGAGATGTTGCCCGATTGTCCGCCTTCGGAGTTGATTTCGAAGCCAAAAGCCCATTCTACCAGAGCTCTAGCTACATCTACAACTTTTCAAGCTAGACTTCCAATAGACACTATTTGTGCAGCAGCCACATGGGCCTCTCCTCATACCTTTGTTTCACATTACAAATTAGACTTGGCCTCCAGAGACAGAGCGAATTTTGGTTCCACCGTTCTCAAAGAGTCTGTTCCATTGAGCCACCCAGGATAGAGGTGCTAGGGACACGGTCCCATCCAACAAGAATGAAGGCGAGATTGACAACTTAACATTTAGAAGTTATGTACCTACCATAACGTTCTACGTTAGTTGTCTTCTCTTGCCTTCTTTCTTGCGTCCCGCCCTCCATCCCCCTAGCCTGGTCAGACCGGGAAGATTATGCATCTTCTATTAAGAGGTTATTCCCTTTTTCTAGCTGTTCAACTTCTAGTGTCACTAGATTAGGTTGATCCTTTCTAGAGGGTTATGATGTAATTTAGTATTGTTATTTTTCTTCCTCCTCTTCAGTTGGAAGAAAATAGTACTATTTCTTTAGCTACCAAACGAGATCTGGGTAGTCTCCGCCTTGCATCATGGGATATAGGGTTGCCTCGAGCTGGTAAAATTAGCTCTCGAGCTTAGCAAGTGCCGAGTCGGAGCCGAGGATCGACTCCGACCCCATCCAGCAAGAAAGAAGGCGAGAGAAGACAACTAACATGGAACGTTATGGTAGGTACATAACTTCTAATTTTAGTAAGTCAATGTTGTCTGTTGGTTGATATTGTAGGTGGAATCTAGCCAGCACTTGGTACCCACCATTGTGGTATTTTCTGACATTTTTTGTCACTATTTGATATGACATTCATTTTTTCTGTACATATAGCTTTAAAGCAATTTAAATGTAGCGCTTTGGTGCCAAAAAGTTATTTAAATGATACAGTTTTAATGCAATGGAGTTCTGATGAAGCTCGCAGTTAGCGAGTGAAAGCGCTTAATATTTAACAATAAATTTTTCTTCATTTTACCACTCTGCTCGGCTTTGTTATTTGGAAGACCAGGTTGGCGTTTCAAGACACTTAGGGGCACAGCGTTCTATTGTACATAAAGGATATAAAATTAGGTTTACTACCACTTTTGGTAGAAATACTAAACATCGCACTCAGTTGATATAAAAACACTGGGATAATTTACGTTCTGATGAATATCTGGCTTGAATATTGGACAACAGATGTGCTTTTTTCTATCAAAGAGGGATTACTCTAGGGGGACATTCAAGTTTTTATAAAAGGCATTCATCCTTTCAAGTGAGAACTCAACGTACTTTAGATGGTACTAAAGTGTATGGATGTTTTCCTTGTGAACATTGCACTTTCTGTAGATATGTACTGAAAACCAAGGAGTTTTCCACCAAAAATACAACAAATGTTTTTGTAATCCGGACTCTTACAAATTGCAGTAGCCAGTTGGGTGATCTAGTTGGCTGAGTGCCACAGCTCTGCAATTTTGTAAAGGTCAAACATCTAGGTCTTTTAAATTATGGATTTCAGAACATTTGAGTAATATCAGAAGTAAGGTTATCACAAATGCCTTATACAAGCATACATTGGTTCATAAAACGGCCAGGTTTCATTTTACCATAATTGACAAGGTTGTAGGTTCCAAGTTTCCCAAGAGCAAATGGCATGAACTCCTAAATAAAAAGGAAATGTCTTGGATCATTTGTCTGGGGGCTTTGTTTCCCCCTGGACTAAATGATCATCTTTAGAGATCTATAAATATAGTAAAGTAGGTTTGAATACAGGTCCCTGTCAGGGATATTTCTATTTTATAGAGTTATACAGTAATTTTTCAGCATTGTCTCATTTTTAGGTTTTCATCCTTAGCTCATTAAATATGTTTATATATCTTGTATTTGGTATTTTTTATGTAGCTGTGTTGAGTGCACATTTTGTTGTGGGCGTGTTATTTGTATTGAAATTAATTAAAATTTTTTTTGTTCTGATTGGTGGAACAAATAAGGATTGTATTTTAAAAAGGGTGGTTCATTACACTGATTTGTCTTCTTGCATTGATAAAGTCTTTAGGGCAGAAACCGGTCTGCCTTATGTTCTAATAAAAGATTGAATTCCTCTTTTGTGCTGGCTGTTTGTGCTCTTTACTGTGGATATTTTTGGCCTTTGCACTTGTCTGTGTGTGGCTCTTCTTTGACTGCTATTAGCTTAACTATGGAAACCTCAAAAAGGAATAAGGTGGTTGGTAGTGAAATACAGTATGATAGCAGTAGAGGAACTATGAAAGCATCATTACATTTAGGATTAAGAAGTAAAGTAATTGGGAAAGTGAGAATGGTTGGGGGCTACTTGGAATGTTATAGAGAGTATTAGTTTTGGAGAGATGATGAGAGAGTGATGAAACTGTCACGGGAGGACAGTGAGGGAGTGGTTGCTCTAACTAGAGAAAGGAAGAGATTGAGTCTTGTCACTTAGACCTATGATATAACTTGTGTAAGCAGAACTACTCCTTGTGGTTTAGTGAGTACATTTTTGTACCCATAGAGAAAAAGAGGGAAGTGGAAAAAGCAAGTATTTGGAGAAAATGTAGCAGGTGTGGACAAAAATGTATTCTAGCTGAGATCTGAGTAGTAGCAGAGCCGATGTTTGCTTAGATGTTGTTTTAGTAGTAACCTGAAGGTATGTGTCTTGCCCGTCTGTTTTATCTCAATGTGATGGACTTCCACTTTTTAGCAAATAAGTTGAGAATCTCTAGCAGATTTGCTTGTTTTGTAACTGGAGAGTAAAAATGTACTACTTGACTGTGATGGTCTAGAACTGGTGTATGGTTGGAACATAGCTTTCAGTGATGGGCATTTTTCAGGGAAATGAATTAGTCATGGGCATTTTTCAGGGAAACAAATTATGTTGTGGACTGTCATGAGTTTTGTAAAGTAGTGAGGGAATTTTAGCCAATGTAAATCTCTAAGGGATATGCAGTGATGGGTTTTTAGTCTGGTATTTACTGCAAATTTGACTGTTGCAACAAACCTCAAAGTTTAGTTTTAAGATTGGTATTGAGATTTGGAAAATATAGGATGTCTGCAGAAGGGTAGGTAAGCAGTGGC
Source organism: Protopterus annectens (assembly GCF_019279795.1). Lineage (NCBI taxonomy): Eukaryota > Metazoa > Chordata > Ceratodontiformes > Protopteridae > Protopterus > Protopterus annectens. The sequence goes on from NC_056729.1 coordinate 975,005,571, forward strand.
TAAGGATTTTATTGTAGACTGTGTGAAAACATTTTCTCTTTGCAGTGATCCTAGTTTCAAGTGGGTCTTTTTGATAACTTGGAGCAGGTGTTGGTCATATTTGTTTGTCAAGTAAGACTCCAGGTAGCTTTGCTTGTGATATGCTTTCAGTTTTAGTGTTGTTGGATGACAGGATGTGCAGTCTGTGCTTTTGTTCTATGAGATGTTTTGGGGTAAAGAGCATTATGTTTGTCTTTTTGGGGTTGAGGAGTATGTTTGCATTAGTGAACCAGGATTATTTGGAGAGAAAACCTTACTAAGTGATATTTTGTAGAATATCTAGTGATTTGTGCAGAGCAAATGAGTGTTGCATTGTCTTCATTTTGAATAAGGGTGCTTGTTGAGAAGCAATATGGAGTTTGTTGATAAATGAGTTAAAAAGGAGAGGCCCAAGTGCTGAATCTTGGGGAACCCCAATTGTAGCTGGCAGGAAAGTTGAGAGGCATTGCTTTCACTTAATTGCTTATTGTCTGCTTGACAGAACTACAGTACCAAGTTAAGGCTGATTTATTTAGACCAAGATATTCCAGTTCATATAATAGTTTCCGATGCAATACTGTGCCAAAACTTTTGACAGGTTGAGGAAAAATAGATGAGACTAGGTCCCCATAGTGTTTGTGTTGAGTGACAGTGTTGGTAAAGCCGAGAAGGGTGGTTGTAGTGCTGTGGTTTGACCATAATCCATGCTGTGTGGGGAAAAAGTAAGCTCTGGTAGTTGGGAAGTGTATACATCTTTCCATAATTTTGGATAGGGGGCAGGATTGCTATAGGCTGATAATTAGCCAAGTCTGTTAAGTTGTTGACTTTATGGAAGGGGATTATGAAAGATTTTTTTTCTGATTGTTGGGACATAGTTTTCACATATGGATCTGTTGATTATGATAGAAACTGGGAATGCTATGGATGTGGCTACAATTTTTATGTATTCTGTTGGGTAGGTCTTTAGATGTCAGTGTTGTCAGCTTTAATTTTAGTAAATATTTTTTATTGTTGTAATAGGAACAAGTGTGGGTATGAACTGCTATGCAGTATTATGGGTTTCTGAGATGGTAAATGATAGGTTAGAGTTTTGTTAAGTGATTGCTATGACTTGAGTTAATGGTGGTGGTTAAGCTGAGTTGGAATGCTGTCTGAGTTGTTACTGATTGCTGGAGAGGGAGATTGTTTGCCATAGGAGTATTATTTTTTTAATGAATGACCAGAAGAGAGTGGAGTTATTTTGATGTGAGTTTTGGAGGTTTGCGAAATAGGATTATTTGTCTTTGGTTATTTGCTGCTTAGATAGGTTTTGTATGGTTCTATAGAATTGTAAGCTCTCTAATTTTTGGTTTTGGACTATTCTTTCCTGGCATGGTCTGTCAATCATTATGTGTCTGGTTTTGCATGTTAACCATGAGGGTGGGTTTGACCTGACTTGCATGGTCTCGAGGGGTGCCTGTTCTTTTAGTACTTTTAGAAATATCAGGTTAAAGTGGGTGACTGCTTCGTAGGTTTCAGTTGAATTGAGAGAGGATTGAGTTAAATTGTTCTGTCTTGAATTGTTTTTTATTACAAACTTGTTTGTACACTACTTGTCTAGGAATATGTTGTCTTATTATGTAAGCTGGGAAGTGGTTGCTTATAGTGTCTGGGAAGGTGCCATTCCTATTTGGTGTATTGTGAGAATCCAGTCAATTGTGGTTTCTCTCCCTTTTTTGTGTGCTCGAGTGGTAGTGTTCATCAGATGTGAGAAGCCGAATAAGTTTATCCTGGATGAGGTTGTCATTTTGTTTCCAGTCTGTGTGTGTATCTTCCACTATTATGGTTTCCTGACCTATTTTGCTGTTTATCCAACATAGGATATCTGTGAGTATGGCTGCATTATTACATGGTGAAATGTAGTCATATAATACAAAGGGATTTGCTGCTGTTGATTTTTAATGAGGTGGATAGGACTTCAGCATTTTGTAACTGTTAGATCTGTTGTTGTTAATCTTAATTCATTCCTTACTGATGAGTTATAGCTGGCCATATATCAAGCTTGCGTCAATGAAAAACTCTCGAGCCAGGGTCCTACCCAGAATGCTCTGCTCCCTGTTATCTCAGATCTCGTTTGCCGCATTGCTGTATAGCTGTGTCAAGCCACTCTCTTCAGCTAAGTGTATATTTTTTGAAAGTTTTTCAAGCAGTTTCTTGTATTATTCTACTACCCTATCATATCCTTAAGACTCTCTCCCTTTAGTCTATTTCTCTTTAGTACCATTTCTTACCTTTGAGGTAATTCTTCATTACCATCGTTCATAATCCTTCTTCCTTCTCTCTTCTTACCCTTTTGGGTAGCCTTTCCCTCTTCTTTTTGGTACTGTTCTTTTCCACGTCATTATGTCGGATAAGAAAAGTAGTGTTGGTTTTAAACAGTGTAAGAATTGTGGCCGTAAGTTACCGCTTTCTGATGGCCATGACTTGTATGTCTATTGTTTGAATGTCTCTCACCTTACTGTGGATCCCCCGTGTGGGATTTGTAGAAATCTTTTGACCAGGAGTCTTAACGAGAGAAAGAACAAGTTAATCCTGAAAGGTCTTCTCAAATCTCCTTTCTATGAGGCCGTTTCTGGGTTGGAGGGGTCACCCCCTCCTGCTAAACCCCGTAAGAGGCATTCTTCCTCTTTCTCATCGAGGTCGCTCACTTCATCTCCCTCTGGAGATCATAGGGAGTCTACTCATAAGAAGTTGAAAATGACTACAACTTTGGCGCTGCCACCTGTGACCCTTTCGACTCCAGGCTCAGCACCGCACCAGTTGATTCTCACTCCAGCTATGTCCTCCTTATCGACACCAGCACCGGAGTTCCCGGTGCAGACAGTTATGGCTCCGACAGTTCCGTCACAGCCCTTACCGGCACCATCCATGCAGGTACAGTCTCCTTCAGCACCGTTGGTACAGTCCACTTCAGCCCTGAGTATGACGTTACTGTCCTCCACAGTTCGGACACTTTCAGCACCATGCTCTTCAGTGCAGTCTTTTTTGGCACAGTCATGGTTACCAGTGCAGACACTTTCTTTGTTGGCACTGTACCCATCGGTGCAGACACTTGCTTTTACGGTGCAGACACATTCAACTTCTGTGGTGCTGACTACTTCGACACCATTCTCTGTGGTGCAGACATCCTCGGTTCCGAGCTCTGCACTTCTCGAATTAGCAAGGACCAAGTACTCTCCTTCCTTGGATCCATTCATTGGTAGCTAATATAGCCCTTTCTAGAAATGCCAGAATCACCCTCAGGTTTCTCTATGAGGTCGACCAGGAGCCTCTCTGAGCAAGATGTGTCGCGGCTTGTAGACCAGTTGCTTGCGTCCAGAGGTCTCTCAACCGTCAAAATCCACGTTCCCTCCTTCAGGTGAACGTATATCTCCTCAAACTCCAATGTATACTCCTCCTTCGACTTCCTCCCAGGTATCAAAGCCCATTACTCTGACAGTAGCTTCCCTCCCTTCGACCCCAATAGTGGATCTCACTTGTGGCCCTCTGTGCACTGGGCATCGGGCTCTTCTCAGGCCAGTGGCTGTGCCATCGGGGAAGGGATTCTTGGTTCCATGCCAGTTTTTTTCTGTGGCACCCTCCAGGAATCCTCTCTCTCTCTCTCTCATTCTTCACAGTCCTCTTGAGACTCTTGGTTTGGGGGCAGGTTCGTCGGGACGGGCTGTGACCCTGGTTCCGATGTTGTGCTCTGTTCCAGGCTCCCATCCCTCCTTGTGTGGGCCAGCCTTCCAGGCCATGGAATGGATGCTTGCCTCCACTGGCAAACCCCACATGTCGGAGTCCTCTTCCCCCCTCTGTGCCGCAACTCTCACAAATCACAACTGCTGGACACCGGGCACAAGGGCCTCAAGTTTCTCCTCCTCAGGAGATCCCCCCTCTTTGCAATCTTCCCCAGAACCTCCCACTGAAGAAGTACCCTGCAAAGCTTTGTGCAAGAGGAAGCACATGGACTCCACTGAAGAATCGTTGACCGAAGATACGGACTTTGACGGGGAAGGATCCCCACAGTTACCCTCTGATGAGGTGTCCTTTGGTGACTTCCTCAAGATCCTTAGACAGAGAGGTGACTGGAACTCCTCTAATCCTTCCTCAGAGGAATCCGTATTCCTGCAGGCCTTTCCTGCCTGGTCCCCTACCTCCTGGGTTACCTCGCTGGCCGATGAGCTTGTCCAGCGCGCATGGAAGACTCCTGACACCCTGGAAGTGATCTCATGGAGGCCGGATAAAATCTTATCACCCCCAGCTGAGCATCCCCATTGGTCACGAGGTCTTCAGTAGATGCCATGGTGGTGGCGGCTGCAACTAAGAAAGACTTGGCAGAGGAGAGCCAAACTGTCCATCCACCCAACAAGGAGTCCCAGGCAATAGACAGACTAGGGAAGCATGTGTTTGCTTCATCAACCTTCACCGTAAGATCTTTGAACTATTTTATTTGGCACACTTTATGAGGCTCCAGAGGGATCTTATCAACCAGCTGTCAAACCATGGCAGGAGCTGTTTCTGATGAGGTCTGTGACAACGTAGCTTCTCAGATAGCCACCCTAGAGTCCATTTCCGATTCTTCCATGCGTCTTATTTCTCACGCAATGGAAGGAGTGGCTAGAGTGGCAGGAGCAGGTATAGTCACCAGATGACATGCCTGGATGCGCCTTTGTGGACTCCTTTAAGGCTTCCTTCATGAACATCGAGGCCACTTCTTTGTTTGGCCCTAAAGTTAAAGATATGCTGGCAAGGTGCGAACAAGATGGCAAGACCCTATCTGCTGTTGGTGTCAGACACTCCACTCCTTAACAATTCAACTCCAGAAATCAGAGGAGCGGGAAGATGTAGCATATGAAATCACAGGGCTCTTTCCGTGATGCATGTGCCGAATTCTCCCCCCTAGAGACAGAGGGGGAAACTCCAATGGAAGATTCCCCTTTCGGGGCAGAGGAGGTCCGTGGAACCGGGGTTCCAGAGATTCTTTCTCTGGCCAACCCTATCAGTGTTTCTGAAGCATTGTCCGACTGCTCACCTCTGGAAGCGGTCAGGAATCATTTTTCCTTGTACCCCATTGCCTGGCAAAACATAACCACCAACTCTTGGGTACAATGGATAATATCCAGAGGCTATTGCATCCCCTTCCATCTTTGTCCAGCTTCATCCAGAGTATTACCCGATGTTCCACCCAGTCAAAGGGAAGCAGCAGCACAAGAAATCCAAAAGTTGCTACAAAAAAGGGTCATCCAAATGGTCCCTCCAGACTAGATAGGATCCGGTTTTTACTCAAAGTTCTTGTTAGTGCCAAAAAAGACAGGGGACTGGAGACCAATTCAGGATCTCGGCACACTGAACAAATTTGTAAAAACAGAGAAATTCTGGATGGTCACGGTTCAGTCTATCCTTCCTCTTCTGGAAGAAGACGATTGGATGTGCTCTGTAGATCTTCAGGATGTGTATTACCATATAAAAATGGACAAATGCTCAAGAAGATACCTCTGCTTCTACATAGGAGCCAGTCGCTACCAATTTTGAGCACTGCCCTTCAGTTTCTCTACAGCCCCCAGAGTGTTCACCAAATGCATGGCAGTGGTTGTCGCTCACTTGCGACTTCAAGGATTCCAGGCATTTCCATATCTAGATGACTGGCTCCTCACTGCCTCCACCAAGTGTCTACTGGAAGAAGCCCTGCACTACACTCTCCTCGCAGCACAACACCTGGGAATTACTATAAACTGTGAGAAGTCCAACACGATCCCAGCCAAATCTTTGGAATTCATTGGGGTACTGTTGGACATGCGAAATTGCACAGCATCTCTTCTGAACCACAGGCTTCAAAGAATAAGGCAACAGGTTAAACCGCTGCTCTGTCACCACAAATCTCCCACTCGAGCTATACTCCAACTATTTGAGTCAATGGCAGCCTCGATCACCATTGTTCCTCTAGCCAGATTCCACATGAGGCTCCTTCAGTGGCTGCTTCTCACTCAGGGGTACCCTGTACAACATCCTTTGTCTTTTCAGATAAGTGTAAGTCAGAGATGCAAGCAAGATTTACTCTGGTGGATGTCTCGAAATCCCCAACAATTGTCTTGCCCTTTCAGCCCCATCAGCCAAAAGCCACAGTGACCACAGCCGCCTCCCTGATGGGGTGGGGGGGCTATGTCAGGGAAACTCAGTCCAAGGCACCTAGTCGGAGACAGAGTCCCTTTTGCATATTAATGTCCTGGAACTGAGGGCAGTGCTACTACCATTGCAAGCATTTCATTCCATCCTTCCGTCAGGGACTATTGCGATCCAATCAGACAACATGTCAGTGGTCTGGTACATCAAAAAGCAAGGGGGCACCAGATCTTACCTGTTATGCCAAGAGGCCTTGAGAATATGACAATGGCTTATACCTTCCAACCACTTTCTAACTGCAATGCACATTCCCGGTAGCTCCAACGTGATAGTGGACAAATTGAGCAGGTGCATTCTACAACCTCACGAGTGTCTCAATGGTGTGATAGCAGCAAAAATCTTCAACTGCTGGAGCCAGCCTTGCTGCAATCTATTCACCTCCCCAACCAACTTCAAGTGCAGCAGCTATTTTGCCCTGATTCCCCCCTCAGGGACAGTCACCGAGAGATGGTCTAGTCCACGCTTGGCCTTCCGGTCTACTTTTTGCTTATCTTCCTCTCCCCCTCATCTCCCAGTTTCTGAAGAAAGCTCAGCAGTTGAAAAGCAAAGTGATCCTCATTGCTCCATATTGCCCTTGACAAGTCTGGTTACTCTTTCTCTGGCCTCACCTGCTAGATCAACCATGGATCCTCAATCCATCCCAAACGTTGATCTCCCATCCGCAGGGTCTGACTCACCCCAATCTACCAACCCTGAAGCTGACAGCGTTGTTTCTCCACTTCCAATGATTGCCAGGCAGGAAAACCTCTCATCCTCAGTGCGCCATATTCTTATTGCATCTCATAAATTGTCCACCAGACTAAACTGTCTCAATAAATGGAAAAGGTTTTCTCTATGGACCGCAAATAAACAGACCCCTTGTCAGCCCCAGTTTTGGTGGTTTTGGATTATTTATCACACCTTTTCCACTCTGGGGTGTCTGTCTCTACTATTCATGTGCATTTAGCTGCCATTTCAAATTTCCACATTGGTTTTCAGGATTCTTCGCCCATGTCACAGAGACTCTGTAAAACTTTCTTGAAGGGTGTTCTCCACCTTAAACCTCCCTTTATCGAACCAGTACAACCTTGGGATTTGGCCTTGGTCCTGCAAGCCCTAACAGCTTCCTCCTTTAAACCTGCATCTTCATGTGATTTAAAATATCTCTTGAGGAAAACTTTGTTTCTGATTGTAATCACATCGGCCAGATGCTTGTCAGAACTTCAAGCCTTATGCATCAAACCTCCCTATCTTATCTTCCATAAGGATAGGGTATCACTGAGAACTAATTCCTCCTTTTTACCAAATGTGGTGTCAGAGTGGTCTATCAACCAGTCTGTTGACCTTCCAGTATTTTTTCCTAACCACTCTAACAGGGGAGAGTATTGCCTGCACTCCTTGGATGTTCATAGGCAAATACAATTTTATCTGGGCAGAACAAAATCTACCTGTAAGTCAGACCGACTATTTCTGGCCTTTTCTGGATCAAGACTAGGACATCCTGTCTCAAAAGTTACAGTGGCTTTGTGGTTGAAAAATCGCATTAACTTTATCTACAACAAGAACAATATCACCTTGCCTCACAGAGTGAAAGCATATTCTACAAGGTCTTTGGCAACTTCAGCAGCTTTTCATGATCAGACTTACCTCAGTGATATCTGCTCAGCTGCGACTTGGGCCAAACCTCATACCTTTATTCTTCATTACAAATTGGATTTGGCCTCCAGAGATAGAGCTTCTTTTGGCTTCATGGTGCTCAGGAATGTCCTTCCATGAGGGCCACCCAGGGATACAGGTAGCTGGGGACTGTGTCCCATCAGTAAGGAATGAACAAAGATTAACAACATCAGATAAAGAAGTTATGTCTTACCATAATGTTCCATCTGTGTTGTTGATAGATCATTCATTCATTACTCCCCAACCACCGTCCCCCTCCGGAGGTTCCTGGTTGATCTCATATACTCCTTTATTGTAGGTCTGTTATGACCAGAGGTAGCCTCTACTTTTGTCTATCAACTTGCAAACTCGATCTGAGGTAACAGGGAGCAGAGCATTCTGAGTAGGACCTTGGCTCGAGAGTCTTTGGCTGATGCGAGCTTGATATATGGTTGGTTTGGTTCCGAGGATGGAACCGATAACCCATCAGTAATGAATGAACGAAGATCAATAACACAGATGTAACGTTATGGTAAGACATAACTTCTTTATTTGTGAGGGTAGTTAGAAAATTAACCCAAGTCTTCCCTTCTCCTCTGGTAAGTAAATCAAACCTCTTTTAATGGGATTTAATCTTGACCCCCCTCCCAATACCAAACACATCCTGAAGTAATTCTTTCTCTCTCCTCTGGAATCAAGTGTATACTTGCCAAAAAACATCTTTCGTAAATCACTGAATTTATTACACAAGATCTATTTCTAAGATAGCCTAAATGCAGTCCAGACCTTTGGATTATCCTTCAAAGTCTCTGAAACCTGTGCCTATTGTTCTTTCCTCATCTTTAAACCCAAAGTCTTTACTTTTTTCTTCAATTAAATTTAAGCCAACCTTCTGTAATATGTATTTTAAAGTAACTCTGCATTTCTTCACCTAATCTGCATTATTGGTTGTCATAATCTTGTCATCTGTGCACATTATTAAGATAGGTATTTTTCCTAACATCTCACATGCTACACCACATTATTTATTTAGTTATTATTTATTGTTTGTTAACTAGTCCCGCTAGGCTAGTAGTCCCTTTTCAGAAGATATCTGAGGTGGCATTTTTGCTACTAGGGAAAATTAGGCAAGCACATTGGGGAACTTTCCTTCTTTCTTTTTTCAGTAGGTACCAAGGGATATTTTATAGCCATCTGAGCTACACCAATTCAGGCAAATAAAGCTTCAGTTTAATGTCTCATCCTGATAGTCATTTCCTGTGAGAGAGTATTCATAAGAGCAATGAACAAAATGCTGCTCAGTGGTCAACCATTCCTCACCACCCCTTCCTGGTTTCATATTCCCACTTAACCATTCATTAACTAAACCTTTACTTAACATTTACATTTTACTCCAGAATTCTCTAATATATCCCACAAATAAGAATAATCTTTTTTTATCAAAAGCCTTGCTTAAATCTCCTTTTATCAACTTTCTATTGATCTGTTAATTCAGACTATCATCTGCCATTTTCTTGAGTAAAAGTAATAATTTATTCATTTTGTTACCTTTAACTGCATATGTTTCTGATGACATAACTTCCCATAATTTTTCTTTTTCAAACATTCATTTCATTATTTGCATAAACACTTTGTAATCTGCATTAAGCAAAGTGATAGGCTTCCAAGTTCAAGATTTTATTTCTCCCATTTCTTCCAAACAAATCTAGTTAGTTCATTCTTTATTTAAAAAAAGTCTTCCAACTGTTTACTCAGAACTTTCTGAAAAAAATCTTTTGCCATTTTTCCATTTTGTAATGCATGTCATTTCCAATACCATCTACTCCAGTGACTGATTCTACATTAACCCTTTTAAACACTTTCTTGCATCATTATTTGCTTCTGTAATAACTCTTATTTTTTTAGAAAAAAATCTTCACTTACCACTTTATACTTTCCACTGTTTCCCTTTTCTTATACGTAATAACTACATAATCTTTCACCACATTTGTAATAGCTAACTGTAAATTGAAATGAAATTGAGAAATGTTCCTAACTGGAAAACCTCAGGCCCAGATGCATTACCTAACTTTTGGCTAAAAGTATTAACATTGTTACATGAAGATTTAGCCCTGAGTAATAACTACTTGTATGCATATCCCAAACACACACCATCCTGGTTAACAACAAGAAAAATGGTACTCCTTCTTAAGAGTGAACCTGAAAGCTATCCTAAAAACTATAGACCAATGACTTGCCTTCCGACAATGTATAATGTATATGCTGGAGTTGATACTGACAGAGTTTATAATCATTTAGAAGAAAACTCAATTGTGGCAGTAGAACAAAAGGGTAGCAGAAGAAAGTCATATGGAGCAGAGTCATTTGTTAAAGTATGAAGTCACAATGGAGAATTATGAAAAGGGGAAGAGTCCAAGTATGGTATGGATAGATTAAAAAAAAACATTAGCATCCCACATTCATGGATAAAGGAGTACTTATTACAGATGTATAAGATACACCCTATACTTATCGATTAAATTAGAGTGGACCGTGAAACAGCGGTGAACCTGTTTGCAGCTAAGGCATGATAAAGGGCAAGTTATTATCTCTGGGATAAAACTTCAAAGGGGGATATTCTAGGATGTCTCTTTGTCACCATTGCTCTTTTGTCTTGCCCTTAAACCATTAAACTGTCTACTTAACAGATGTGGTCATGGTTACAATTTGGCTCCCAGACGACAGAAAAATTTAAAGACTTCTCATCTCCATGTTGTGAATGATTTAAAACTGTATAGCTCATCAGATGAGGAGCTGAAAGGATAATTGGAAGTAGTAAAGCTTTCTCGGATGATACAAGAATGTCATTTGGTCTTGATAAATGTGCAAAAGCAACATTTAAAGCAGGGAAGCTGTAGTATCAAGAAAAGCATCAGTCTAGGACAGGACTGTGATGTAAAGGAACTTGAGTGGGAGGGAGTGTATAAATATTTGGGAATTGATGAAGGATCGATGGCAAAATGCAAACAAATGCAAACAAAACTCAGTCAAGAATATTTTAGAAGACTAAATTAATACTGAAAACAGTCCAGACATATAGGAACAAAGTCCAAGTTATAAACCAATTTGCTCTTCATGTTCTAACTTGTAGATTTGATGTTGTCCTTTTCATTCATACCTCAATGATTAGGTCTCTGATCTGACCTGGTCACATTTATAAGACTCTCCGATCCAACTGTTGAGCTCCTCCCTCTACCCATAATGCCCCAGTCAACCTGCTATACCTTGGACCTCATTTGCCACCATATTGCTACAGATGCAGATACTCTCACAGAGCTTTTGTGGATATGTTTTCCTTACTGTAAGTCAAACATCTTATCTCTAAAGCTTCCTATTTTCCTATTTCTTCCACCTCCCTCATCTAGCCTATTGAGATTTTGAGTTCTTTACTTATTGTTAGTTTTTTTTTTCTCTTATCTTCTACCTCAAGGTGGCTTCTGGTACCATTGTTGGTACTCGTTCCTCTTCCTTCCTTTTTTTCTACCCTCTAGAGGGTGTTTCTTTACCCATCATTGCTGGTAGTCCAAACACAAAAAAAAAATGGCTGAGAAGCCAACGGGTTTCAAAAATGTATTTCCTGTGGGCATAAGATCCCTAACTCTGATGCCCACAGGGATTGTGTCTACTGCATCAGCGCTTCTCATCTGAATACAGATTGCTCCATTTGTGCAGCATTTAACTCCAGGGCCCTTATGCCCGTAGAAATAAGTTAGTCTTTACCCTAGAGGATCAAACCTCCACTAAATCATCCATTGCTTCTTCAGAGGTAAAAGATGTATGTAAGCAGTCACCAACCAGCTCTTTAAAGACTACTTCATCTTTGAAGCCTCCTCAAAGATTCACAAGAAATTGGACCCGACCTCCTCACATTTGAAATGGAAACAATTTGATTTCACATGCTCAGATCCAAAAATTATTTATACAAAGTCTGCAAGAACCCAGTCGCCATGATTTACTGTAAAGCCTGTTTCTCCTCTGCTCCACTCTCCTTTCCTTCAGTAGACTCCGAACAGAGCGTCTCGGCCACACCACTTGCTCAATCAGGTCCTCCAGTAGTCTTTCAGAAGTCAAAGTGGATAGGATGATGAGGAAGTTCCTCTGAGTTCAGATTCAGATGGGGATTATCCTGGTTCCATCTCTCATCAGATCTGAGCCTTCTTTCTACATCTAATGCAGTGATCTCTCTTTCTCGATCCATCCAATGGCTTCTGAGCTCTTCTATATGAGAGACCCGAGAGTGTTAGTTGTCGGATTGGAAGACTGCTAGATCTTCTACTCAGATTGTTTCCCTGACTTGTTTGGCTCTGATTCATTTGGTCCAGGATGAGTCTCAGAGCTGAAGCATTGGTGTCTGGTCCAGGAGGCCAGGTTCCACTCCATGGTCATCTGGAGCTGTTGCTGCCTCTTGGAGCTTTGACATTGGACAGCCCTGTTCCAACTCCCCCATTGAGGCACGGGTCTAGGCTGGGTCAAGGCATGGTAGCATCAGCAGCTTTGACTCCGGTGCAACCAGTTTCAGCATCTCCTAGTCCTTCTGCTTTTGAGATTGTGGAGATGGTCTTCTGTCATCTGAGAGATTCAACTACTCTATCCTCTACGGTTCCTACAGCTCTGTCTCCTTTGGGTCCGAGCAATGTTAAATGTTGTACAAATGGAGCAGTCTGTGTTCAGATTTGAAGCTCCGATGCAGTAGACACATTCCCTGTGGGCATCAGAGTTTAGGGATCTTATTCCCACAGGAAATGCATTTTTAAAAGCCGTTGGCTTCTCTGCCTTGATACTACACTGATCTTATCTAAAAGCTGAAAATGATTCTTGAGAAAAAGGGAAGTAAGGTTTCTCAACATCCCACCCAGTCAGAGGGAGGCAGCAGCTCAAGAAATTCAAAAGCTGCTGGACAAGAGTCATTCAGGTGGTCCCACCAGACCAGAAAGGATTCAGAAGTTACACAAGATTCTTTTTAAACCAGAGGCCTGAGACCAATTTTGAATCTAATCAAACTAAATTTGTGAAGAAATCAAAGTTCAGTATGGTCACTGTTCTGTCCATTCTGCACTTTCTATACAAGAATGATTAGATGTGCTCCATCAGTTTTCAGGATGTATGCCATCACCCCACGATGAACAGAAAATCTCAAAGATCCCTGCTTTTCCAGCTACGGGCCATTCACTATCCATTCAGAGCCCCGCCCTTTGGTCTCACCACAACCTCCAGGGTGTTTATCAAATGTTTGGCAGTGGTAGTAATGCACTTGAGAATGCTAGGATTCCAAGTGTATACCTAGATGAATGGCTCCTCACCGCCCCACCCAATCATATCCTAGTGAAATCCAGGGCCTAATTGCTCCAGTTATGTTAATCTCTATGCATCTCGGTCAACATCTGCAAATCTCATCTCCATCCTGTTCAGAGCCTGGAGTTCGTAGATGCTGAGTTAAATTCAGTCAGTTAAGCGGCCTCTCTCCCACCACATTGAGTAAAAATCATCAGGTGCCAGGTGGAGCAAATTATTGCACACCCTTCTCCCGCAGCCAAACCTATTCTTCAGTCCCTAGGATCAATGGCACCTGCCACAACCTTAGTTCCTGTGTTCTGGTTTTATATGCACATTCTTTAATGGACTCTGCTTAGTGGTCAATTCTTCACCAGCCCTTGTCTTTTCCGATTCAACTCATTCAAATATGTAAAGATCATGTGTGTTGGTGGATTCAGTCAAATGAAGTTTTTACAAGGGTACCCTGTTGCACTTCCACCCCCTAGTAGCAATGGTAACCACAAACTCCTCCCAACTAGGGAGGAGGCATTTCTTGGAACAAATTTTCCAAGGCTTGCTGTCCCCATAAGAGACAGAGTCACAATCAGTGTCCTAGAGATGAGACTGGTCCTACTAGTGTTGCAGGCCTTCCAGGACACACTTCCTCTTGGGACAATTGTGATATAAGCCAACAACATGTCTGTGATTTGGTCAACAACCAACAGGGGAGATCCTGATCTTAACCCCTTTGTTGAGAGTCAAGGAGAGTGTGGCAGTGGGCGATCTCCTCTAACTGCTTTTTAACGGCAATGCACATACTGGGAAAGTCCAGTGTTCTAGCAGACAGACTTGGCAAGTCCATTTTGATGACTCATGATTGGTCTGTCAATTAATCAGTGGCAGAGAGGATTTTCCACCATTGGGGCCAACCTTGCTGTGATCTCGTTGCATCTCCCCACAACAACAACAAGTTCATCAGGCTATTTGCCCTAACCCTCCCTTCAGGGGAGTCATCAAAAGATGCTGTAGTCCATGTTTGGCCTTCCAGTCTCCTTTATGTTTATCCCCGATAGCTCTAATTTCCAAATGTTTACAGCAGACACTTTGGTTGAAGAGCACGGTTATCCTCATTAGCCCTTTCTGGCCTTATCAAGTGTGGTTCCCCTTCCTTTGGTCTCACCTTCGTTATCCATGATGAATACTGGACCCCAGTCCAGACCTACTTTCTCATCCCTCTGGGATGGATCGTCTAGATATTCCAGGCCTCAAATTGACCACATAGTTTATTCAATTCCACTGGTAGTTAGACAGCCCAGGCTTTCCTCCAAACTCTGACAGATACTTCTATCTTCCCATAAGGCCTCTACAAGGAAGAACTACAAAAGTAAATGGAAAAGATTCTCTGTTTGGATTTTACAAATGAAATTGGACCCCTTCACTGCTCTGGTTATGCAGTCTTGGAATTTTTAGCATCTGTTTTTCAAGAAAGAGCTTCATAGGTTCATAGATTGGTACTAAGCTAACTGCCCTTGTGAGCCATTTTAAGCCTAGCCAATTATCCCTTGTGAGACTCAAACCCTGCATCTCGTGTTTGTAAGGCAAATACCTTAACCATTAGGCCACCCTCCCACCCCAACTAGCTAGTACAGTTGGTAGCCATATCTAATTTTCACTCGGGGGGGGTGCTTCTTCATTAGCGTCTTTATAATTGTACAAAGCTTTTCTAAAAGGTACTTTCTTGCTTAGCACCCCCTCCTGCAGTGAAGGACCCATCGCCTCCCTGGGATTGACAGTCATGCTGCAAGGGTCAACTCAGAAACCCTTTGAACAATCAGTTAAATATGATTTAAAAATGTTATCATGGAAAACAGCTTTTCTGGTGGCCATTACATCTGCAAGATAAGTTTCTGAACTCCAGTCTCTCTCTCTGTCCCAAATCTCCTTATCTTATTTTTCACAAAGACAGGATTACCTTACAGACCAATCCATCATTATTGCCTGAAGTAGCCTCCAAAACAAATATTAATCAAGCCAGTAATTTTCCCATTATATTTCACAAATTTACTAACGGAGGAAAATACATGTTCCATCACGTACATAGACCATTACATTTTTATCTCCCCAGAGCAAAATATTTCAGGAAGTTAGTGCAATTGTTTGTCTCCTTCTTACCAAATTAAACAAATTAGGTTGACCATTTTCTAAAATTACCCTGGCTAAATGGATTACTAATTGCATTTCCTTTGTTTACATTCAGCAAGATCTGTCCCTACCAAGGCTTCCTAAAGCACACTCCAGGTCCATGGCTACCTCTTCTGCCTTTTGGTCTGGAGCTTCTGTTGACAACATTTGTGCAGTGGCTACCTGGTCTAATGTGCATACCTTTATTGCTCATTATAAATTGGATTTGAGTTCCAGGAGCAGAGCTGCCTTTGTTTCTGCGGTACTCCGGAATATCCTTCCATAAGGCCGTAGCTGGGGACTATATTGCAATCATTGAGGAACAAAAAAAAGAGCAACATCAGATATTAAAGTTATGTACTCACCATAAATATGCATCTGTGTTGTCCATTTTCATTCTTCCTCAATCCTACCCCCTCCTTCCCCCTTCTTATCTCCTAGAGTGACCTTGGTGGTTATTGTTGAATTTCTGTTCCATGTTTGAGCCCCAGTTCTGCTACTACTATTCTTACTTTGTCTATTATTATGTTTAATTACTTCTAGGGCTTAAAAGGCAGCAACCATGATCTGAGGTATAGCAGGTTGACTGGGGTATTATGGATAGAGGGAGGAGCTAGAGAGTTGGATCTGAGAGTCTTGCAAATGTGGTCGAGTCAGATCCAAGACCCAATCGTTGAGAAAGAGAATGAAAATGGACAACATGGATGCATAGTTATGGTAAGTACAAAACTTTAATTTTTGAGGTGATTGACTGGCTCTAAAAGGTATTGAATCAGTTGGACAGTAAAACAAGAAAATAGTTTACATGCTTATCAAATGGTATATAAAAATCAGTGTGCACCAAGATTGTATATTCCTTGTTCTGAAGGAGGTATGGGCCTCCTCAAAATTGATTACATATATAGATCTGCAGTTGTAGGACTGCATACATATCTGCTGACCTTATCAGATCCAAACATAGTGAAAGTTTTGAAACGTTAAGAAAACAAGTCTAAGATGACTTACCTGCTTAGTTTAGTAGAAGCTTATCAGTGTTAAGCAGGAATGGAAACCAAAATCAGGCAGCAACTGAATGTGTCCCCCCCAAAAAAAGAAACAAAAAAACAGAAGAATGAATATCGGGGGAAAGATCAAATGAGAAGGCAAGAAATGTGGAAAAGACTTAAATATAGTTGCAAGTACAGAAAACACCTGGAACAACCTCATGTTGATCAGGATCTGATGCTGTTATGGTTAAAGAAAAGTGAATTTAAACCAAAGATGAAAGGTTAATATTAGTGGCCCAGGATATTGGACAATTCCACATCTTGTTGCTGGGTGTAATACATTAATGGCAGAGGGGTCTGTGTCCTGAAAGGCATAATAGTGCTGCAAGACTGTTGCATTGGGGATTGTGCAAAGATTACAGTACTAAAGTAGCTGAGAAGCATTAGAAACTTGAGTCACAAAATGTTATAGAGAATGATGAAGTTTATATTACATGGAATCATTCATTACCAACAGCTCAGAAAGTAGATGTGATAAAACCAGATCTTAATAGTCCATGAAAAGAAGACAAAAGTAGCATTGATCATTGAAATTGCCATACCCAAAGATTATAGTGTGTTATTTAGAGAGAGGCATTGTCATAAAATACCAAGATTTGCAGGCAAAAACTAGGGCAATGTGGAAGAAGGATACCCAGACAGTTCCAATAGTAGTAGGAACAATGGGTACCACAAAAAGTATTTACAGGTTTATTTAGATATGCCACCAATAAATGTAACTCTGTATGATTTGCAGGAGGTGTCATTTCTGGTCACATTGTGGGTGCTGTGAGAAGCACTTTTGGCTAACATCAAATACTGAAACAATAATAATTTTATGAACTTTAATCATATTTTGACTTCTAAATGGGGTCCATTCCCACCGTAGTATTAGAAACCCAGAAGACTTGGAGAAATTAAAAAAGTTAATCCTTAAAAATCCTTCTTCCTTTATACTTTTCATATATCCTACCTCTTATGCAAACAAAGATATTTGTTAAAATAGAGTTCTTTCACTTTCCTCTGATTTTATTTATATAATTTCTGCTTTTTCAAAAAGTTATTTTGTTCCATGTCTATCATCTTTTGTTCTAACTGTTTTTAAATTATTTTTTTTATTTCCTGTCGTGCAACTGTAATTTTAACAAAATGTCCTTATGCTTTTATTTAAGTTAATCGCCATTCATTCCATGAATCATAATAATCCATTCTTGTAATATGTTCTTTCTATTCCACCTTTTATGTCTTTTATGTTCTCTGTAAAGAAAAAATAAGTTTCTGTTAAAAGCCAGTTCCTCTTAGACTTACAGTGTTTATTGTCTCATAATTTTAATTTTCTTATTTCAGTAACTTCTTTCTTAACGTTAACATCTTATTCTGTTTTCTACTTATCACTTCTCAGATTCACATTCATATTTCCCAGTACAATAATTTGCATATTAAAAACTACATATTTTTTAATTCTTCAAAAAGAAGACTTCTTTTCTTTAAAGCAGTAGTTTTGGAAGGTCCTTACTTATCTTGAGAAGAATATTGGAAATGAGAAGAAAAGTGGTGAAAGGCGTACAGAAACTTCCCTGTCCAGGAATTCAAAGGCATTTGTCTTCCGAGACTCTTTGCAAGGTACCCTGGAGCAGAACAGTACTAGTTACCTGTTATACTTTGAGGCAAACAGAACGATGACTGTGCACGAGTCTGGTGAAGCATCCACTCATGAGGTTCTGCCGTTGATCTGTTAGCTTTGATGGCATTAATGAAGAGCCATCATCTCTTTAAGACTGATGTCTGCATTTCTGTTGTGATTCATAATTTTTCTGTATCTTGGTGCCTTAAGAAAAGACTCCCCAAGCATAGTCTAAAGCATCTATCGCTACACTTCACTCAGGGAATGGCTTGGAGAGAAGAACAGGACTCCCACTTTGCATAGAACTTGTTTGGCACACCAAAGCAGTTCTTCCTTTACAATATGCCTGAGAGAGAGAGAGAGAGAGAGAGAGAGAGAGGATGAGCCCATTAAGGTATGATTGGGTCTTCATTGTGTGAAGTTTGGCAGACGGAAGCAATGGAATGGATGAGGCCATGAATCCCAGAGCCCATAGAATTTCTCTTGCTGAAGTCATTTGTCTGAAAAGGTTCAGGAAATAACGATATGTCTGTACCTTTTCTGGAATAAGGAAGGCAGTCATTGAACAAGTGGCCAGGTGGCATCCCAGGAATACCACTGAGTGAGGTTCATAGGTTCATACTAGGCTATCTGCCCGAGGGCATTTACAAGCCTAGCCCATAGTTTTGTGGCTTACGCCACCCCTTTAGTATGGGGAACTATACCCATTATTTTGCTGTGCCTCTGTTGAGCAGTGACACTGAGGTAATCCCTGGGGTATATCTGCGATCTCCCATCCATTGGTCAAGATTTCTCTTGAACAAGGCCAGCGAGGTGCTCTGCCTCACATATACCGGGATTTTATTCCACAGCATAGGGAGTCTTTGGGTGATGAATCTATCCCTCCAGCACGCCCTATTAATAGCCGTGTCGAGGTTTAAGTCTCCCCTTGTGGCTCTGACGGATCTAGATTTTTGAGGTGAAGCATATTCATCAAATCTGGGTTTGACATGGCCTTGTATGTTAGGCAAAGGTCACCTCTGAGCAAGCGGTGCGACTGAATAGAGCTGGAGTTCTTTCAGTCGGGCAGCATAGGACAGATGTTTGAGACCCTTTATCCTTTTGGTGAGGAACTTTTGTGGCCTCTCCAGCTGCTGCAAGTGTCGGGTCAGATACATTCGAATGGGGCATTGTACTCAATCATTGGTCTGATGAGTGATGAGTATAGGGAGACTATGACCTCCCTTGATCTAGATGAGAATCCCTTCATGATAAGGTGGGCAATGTAGAAGGTCTTCCTAACTACTTTAGCTACATGGGTGTCGAATGACAGACTACTATCAACCTGGGTCCCCAGGTCCTGATAACTTCTTCTGTGCTCAGTGGATTGCCACCTATTTGGTAGCTAGGGGTAACCTTGTTTTTCGAAGGGTATGACTATGCATTTTTGGCATTTAACTTTAGGCTATGGCTCTGGCACCAGTTATCCGCTTCTGTGAGACCCTTCTGAAGGATATCTGTGTCAGATGTGTTTTCTACTATGGCCCAGTTTGCAGTCATCTGCAAACTTTGTCAGCCATAACCCTCCTGTGTTTGCTTGTACCGGAAAAGTAGATGCCAAACAAGAGTGGGCCCAGGACTGAGCCCTGTGGTACACCACTTGTGACAGGCTTTGAGTCTGACATGGCGCCAGCAACTCTGACCCTGTGGGTTCTGTCACTCAGCCAGTTTGCAACCCATCTTGTGATGTATGGGTTAACATTTAAGCTGATGAGTTTTTCAATGATACCCGAGTGGGGTATTGTATCGAAGGCCTTCGCCAGATCGAGGTAGGCTGTATGGACTGCCTTTCCCTCATCAATGGCTTTGGTGACTGTTTCAAAAAGTCAACCAAGTTTAGAAGGCATGATCTGCCTTTGACAAAGCCAAACTGGGATGGATCCAAAGTCTGCAAATTCCCTATGTCTTTATTTATGAGGTCCATTATGATCCTCTCCATGGCTTTGCAGATAAGGCTTGTCAAGCTAATGGGCCGGTAATTTCCAGGGTCGGTGGAGGCACCGCCTTTGTGAAGTGGGACCACAGTTGCAGTGCGCCACTCCCTGGGTACGTATCCAGAGGTAAGACTATGATTAAACAGCTGTCCTAGCTGTGGGTTTAATTCCTCGTTGAGTTCGTGGAGCACACAGCCGGGGACACCATCAGGTCCCATGGATGCTGTGTTTTTTGCTTTGGAGAGAGCAGTTCTCACTTGGGCGTTGGAGATGTTTGGGGGGCTGCAATCGCTTGGTATAGATATCTCTCCTTTTGGGCGGGAGGGGGGGAGAAGTTTGCACTGAACCTGTCAGCCAGTATGTTGGCAATATCTGTAGGATCAGTAATCTTCTCATTTTGAACTAGTTCTGAGCATATCTGGGAGTTTCCTCCCAGGTTTCTAACATAGCTAAAGAAGGCCTTATGATTGTCTTTTGAGTCTTTAGCTATTTTTCTCTCAAAATTTGCTTTGGATGATTTTATGAGAGCTCTTAGTTTTTTACTTATAGTGATCAAGGGTGTCTTACCTTTTAAGGATTTCGCTCTATCTTGTAGTAGCTTCCTCCTTTTGTTGTAGAGTTTGTTTATGGCTGGGGTCCACCAGACTGGACGCTTGCCTTTGGTACAAAGAGTCTTTGTTTTGTTTGGGATTGCCTTATCCATGCAGTCCTGCAGGTGCTGGTAGAAGGCATTTGTAAGTGATTCAGCGGCTTGAGTACTGTTTTCCGCCGGCTGGGGCCTTAAAGGAGACCACACTAGTCTTTAGAAGTGTGAAGTCGGCTTGCGAACACTTCTTTACTGTGGTCTTTTTATTTCAGGTGGGGTGGGATGAGGACCTCCAGCGAGATTAGTTTGTGATCTGATCTCACCAGTGAGGGGTATACTTCTGGTGTTGAACATTGTGCTCCCATGTTCGTGATGATGAGATCAAGTATGTTTTCTCCTCTTGTGGGGATGGTGACTAGTTGTTCCATGGCATTTGAGTTTATGAATTCCAGGAACTTTTGGGCTAGGGTGTTTGGGCTTGAGTAGTGTTCCCAGTCTATATTAGGGTAAATATTGTGGTTACAACAATGAGTTTTCTAGGATCAGTGTGAATCCCAGAAGGTAGATATCCTTTGCAAACTCAAGGGCTGTAAGAGCTTCTTGACTGGAAGGAGCTAAGATCAAATAGTCATATAGGTAATGAAAAGTGTATATACCTTGAAGTCTGCAGTAAGCTGTTTCTGGACCAAGGCATTTGGTGAAAACTCTTGGAGTGATATAGTTTCCAAAAGATAAAGAAGTAAATAAACTGATAATGAAATCTTAAAGCTAAGAATGTAAAATAAGGTCTGTGTTTTTTGTGAATGTGAACGTGGAGATGAGCATCCTTTAAATCTAAAATGACCAAAGAACTTGGGAAAGAGAAATGAGGAAATATGGTTTGAGGTGTTAACAGTTTGAATTTGCTGGAGTAGGGAAGGATGCCCAATAGAGTTTGTAACAATTTTTATGATGTCTAGTACTCAAGAATCTGTAGTGATAAAGATTCACATACAGGAAGGGAAAAAGAGGGATTCCCTGCAACTTTTTGTGATCAAGTGGGATGGGTTTGTATGCAGTGATACTCAAAGTGTTTGTTTCCTTGAAATTTGGACTATAGTAATACAATAACCCTTATTTTAGGGTGTACTTGTCATTTCCTTTTAAACTGATTATGTCCAGAATTTTGCTTAATCTTGGAGGTCTTTTGAAAAGAAGGTCCTACATTATGTGGATTATTCCTATGAAACATAAGAAATGTACAAATAAAGAGCTGTTTAACATCTTGCATACGTTTCTTTACTTCATTTAGCATTTTAAACACTTCTGCAGAAGAATTTCCAAAAATCAAATCTTTATCTAACAGTGCATTTAATAGCTGTGCTTTAACATCTTTTGAAAGAGACTGAAATCTTATTCATGCATACTTTCTTATAACTATACCAGTGGGAGCTGCTGTAGAAGCAGCTTCCAAAGCATTATAACCACAAATAGTGATATGCTTTGCTACCTGTGAAGCTAAATTAAGCACATCAAGGATTTAGCATCAGTGTTAGGAATATTAGCAATGGTTTGTCCTATACTGTCCAAGATGACCTGTAGATATTTGCCATGTGAGTTTGACAGTTAATTGTTCTGAAAGATAAGGTGTCTGATGTATAGACCTTTTTACCTTATCTAAGACCCAACCTTCTCCGTCATTGAAAATACGACTGGGAGTGGGAAAGCCCTGGTTCCTTTGTCAGCATAAATATAAATGACAGCTGGTGGATTGACTTTGGGATTTCTATAAAGATATTTGTGAGAGTTAGGAAGTCTGAAAAACCTATCTGACTTTTTAGGGTCTGGAGATAGGGAGTTAGGGTACAAGAAAACAAGCAGAAAATGTTCTAATGCCACTAAGACCAGAGGGATAGCCACAGGGTTCAGAATGTCCAAATTTAATAGTTTGTAGTATATTTTCTGGAAGTCAGAGACTTCAGTACACTTCCATTTCAAATAGTTCTTCACTTTAGCAATAGTAACACATAGAAGCAATCTCCTCATTAGAGGCAATCTCCTCATTAGAGGAATCCGAGAACAACATATTTTCTGCATCTGATTCAAATCCTGAGGGACAAATGTATCTGAGATGAATAATCTTGCCCTCCTTGGTCTGAATCAGAAAAGTCTTCCTTCGCAGAGGAATAGGTATCTCTTTTCCTTCTCAAAAAAGCAAAAGCTGATGAAGAAAGAGGTTGACTAGTTTGAAAAACCTCAAGGGTTTATTGGATTTCTGACTGTGAAGTGTTTTTTATGGTGGAGAAATATGTTTTGTTTTCTGAGTATGCTTAGGTGAAACATCTAAATATATGGTCCAAGGGGTATAATGGAAGGTCTAACCTCCATTAAAGAGTCCTGTACATCCCTCAGTCAAAACTAGCCAAGGTTCTTCCTTCTCAGCTAACTCAGTCATAGAAGAAAAAGGCAGACAGTCCAGAGACTGCAAAAGCACTTTACTGGAATTACCCATCTCAGCCAAACCGAGAGAAATGATGTCTCGTTACTATCAAGCACCACCCTAATGGATTTTTGCTTCCTTTGTTACTGTGGAGAACGTTGGAGGACAAAGTGGATTATAATATGGCAGTGCAAGCTAACAGATGAAGATTTTTTTTTTTAGTTAAATGCCAACTGTATTTAACCTACTTAAAATTATTTTAGGGATGAACTGCTAACAGACAGTTTTATGTTGTTTTCAGCCCCTAGACAAAACTCGAGTGGGAGTCCCTGAAATGAATCTGACACCCAAAGTTGCACTTCTTTCTGAAGAAAATTATAAAGAAAAGGACAGGTCTCCAATTTTTTTATGCCTGTATATCTCTCTCATATTAGTACAACTGCTCATGCTAAGGGCAGATATAGATGTCAGACGAGGAAGGAGCCTGAGTTTTGTAGACTGACTCAACATATGAGTATCTTGGTAGTCAAGTCCCATTTGTGAGGAATACTGCACCAGTAATCTTATGAAGAGCAAATATTTTTTTCTGGAACTTCCTTGCTTTCTCCATTAGCCAACAGATATTGGCAGTTTGATTTCTTTTGCCTTCTCTTTCGGACATTGTAGTAATCAATAATACTATTTTCCAGTTGCATACCTTGTTAGCCTAATAAGTCTGTTTAAATGGAGCTAGAGCGAATTTTTCTAAAATAAAATTAGAGATCCCTAGGAGAAGCTACCTGTTTTCTACAAGTTGTTGTAGGCAAAACCACTTTCAAAAACAGTGTGTACATCTGGAATTTCTCATTGTATATATTGCTGGAGTCTAGTTTATAGGATCTTCAGGATTACCTTGTTAAGATTGTGAAACACATGCAATCATTTGATAATATGAGCACTTTTTTAGCACTGCATTTTTCTGGGAATGGAATCTAAATTCATCTCTTCCACTACAATGGGCAGTGTTATGCTTTCCAAATTTGCTGGCAAATTCCAAGAAACACTGTAACAGCATCATTTTCCAGGATTTTAAACAATTAATCTGTAATTCCATCACTTTCTGCAACTTTGTTATTAGCTTTCTAAGGCCTACTTAACTCTCTCGGATGATTGGATACAGATCCAGGAAATTACAGTTGTGTAGGTAAACTTACCATAGTAGTAGATGCTAAGATAATCACTGCTACAGTAGACTTAACTATTTGGGTTATATCTTACACAGGATATAATAGCTGTCCAGCTTCCAAAGCTTCAAGGCCCCCTTCCATGCACCAAAACCATTATTCAGCTTGAGCTGAGCTGAAGAAAAAGAATAGTTTGGATGCCAAGCCCTTCAGAGCTTTCATGACTTTTGCTTAACAGAAGATGTTATGTGATCCTATCTCGCCTACATTCTGACCGATTCCGTTGGATCCTCGGCTCTTATGCCAAAGAAGTCTCTTATTGGCTGAGCTTACTATATCCCAGGATGCACCACTACCAGTCCCCAGATCGTTTGCCGCTAACTAGCAAAGACGTGGTCTCGAGCTGGCTGAGCTAAGTAGTGTCTTTTCACTAACTTTTTCTGTCAGAAAATTGCTATTTCTTAACAAAAAGCTGTTTTAACAGCTACTCTGTGCTTTTGAGTGTGTTTTGAAAATTTTTTTGTGGAAAATTGTGTGTGATTGGTGTTTGTTCTGGCTACAGGCCCCTTTGATCTGTAGGGCCTTCCCTGTCAGTCAATCCCTTTTGAACCTTTAGGGGTTCTTGGATTCCCTTAGATATATTCACTGTTGTATGTCTTCAGTTGGCTGTCATTCTTAACGGCAAGTTTATCTTTGTAGAGTCAGTCTATTTCAAAAGAGTTTTGTCTGTGAGAGAGTTACTGAGTTCTACTTATAATGTCTCAGGCTCCTAGGCCTTCGGGCTTTAAGAAGTGCACTAAATGTAGTTTTAAAATGTCTATCACGGATGACCACTCTCTCTGTGTATATTGTTTGGGCGCCAAGCATTTGCAGGAGTCCTGCAGCGTGTGTCACGCTTTTTCCTCGAGGGTCCTCCAAGAGAGGAAAAATAAACTTATATTGAAAGGCCTTATAAAACCCTCTTTTGAAGAGGCTTTAGCATCCTCTCCTTCTCCTGCTAAACGGCTCCGACCAGTCCGTCGGACCCGACCGCCAAAAGACATAGGCAGGCTTCTCCTTCGGCTCCAAGGACTTGAGCCTAGGGTGGAAACGGTCTGCCTCGATGCCTCCAGTCTCGACTCCTCTGGCTTGAGCCGATGGCTGGGGCATCAAGTCCTCCTCGCACCGATGGAAACTGGTTTGCATTCCTTAGTCTCCTCTAGGTCATCGAGGATGTCAGATTCGGACATAGACAGGGTGCTCCAAAGACTGTTCCAGTCCCCAGTCTTTCAAAATTTGTTTCGGCTCCAACTCCATTGCCATTCCTCCCCGGAGCAGGTGCTAAGCCGGTGGAGATCCTAGGGTGTTTGGCACACGGACTTCTTCGGCGGACCGGGGTGACGTTTGGGACCAATGCTGTCGGTTCCAAGCCTCCGGGACTTCCGTCTGCTATCATGGTTCGGGACTGGACACTCCCAGGATTCTGGGGTCCAGCTTTCAGAGCTATGAGGAGTGCCTTGGCCAAGTCTTCTTGGCCATCTCACGGCTTTACCGGCACCCTCCCTGGGCATGGAGACTGGGTCTTTGGCAGTTCCCTGTCCCTAGGCAGCGGAGCCCGGGCCTGAGGTTACCCCACTGGGGGTTCCCTCCTCCTGAGGGTTCTTGAGTTGTCTTGGAGGAGCCCCAAGGAAGAGATCGTGCAAGAGGAAGCACGTGGACTCCCGAGTCTCTTACATCGGACACTGATCTTGATGATGCGGAGGGGTCCCCAAAGTCGTCCTCGGATGATGTCTCATTCGCAGACATTTTAGAGATCCTTAACGAGGCTGGATATCCAAACCCCCTCTGCTGATGAGTCAGTGCTTCTCAAGGCCTTTGGGGCTCAGCCCTCCGCCTCCTGGGTGTCTCCGCCCTTGACGAGCTCCTGGATTTGGTTTGTGGGAACATCCAGATACTGTGGAACCAGAGCCTTCGCCCTAACAAATTTTTGTCTGCCCCACCCGAGAAGGAGTTCTTGAGAAAGGCGTGGCTGTAGATGCCATGGTGGTGGCATCTGCTACACAACAGGACGTGGCAGAGGCTTCAACATCCGTCCATCCTCCTAATAAGGAGTCTAGGAGCATGGACCACCCTGACTTCAGCGGCCTTTACTCTAAGGTCCCTGAATTATTTGGCACATTTTACCAGGCTACAGAGGGATCTGGTCAAAAAGCTGTCAGATTCCCTCTCAGGTAACCTACCTGAGCAGCTAGCCCAGTCGGTTAGCTCTCAGTTGGCTATCCTTACCTCGATTTCTAACTCGTCCATGAGGCTCATTTCATATCGCAGGCACAGGCGTAGCTCACGGAAACAAGCCTGGCTCCGTTTGTGTCATTTCGGAGGCCTTCAAGTCTTCCTATCTCCCTTTGATGGGTCCTCTTTGTTTGGACCGAAGGTAAAGACACTCTTACCGCTGTGAGCAAGAGGGAAAAACTTTATCTGCCGTGATTGCGTTATTCCACTCCCTTTCGGCCTTATCCCAAGGCTAAAGAGGAGGGAAGATGTGGTTCCAAATCACAGAAGTTTTTTCCTCAACAGCAGGAAGATTCCCTTCCAGAGGCAGAGGACGGGAAATTTTTCTGGGAGACGCTGTCCCAGAGGCGGCAGAGGGCCCCGCAATTCTGGAGACCGAGTCCTTTCGTGGCTCTTCAGCCTCCCACACTTCATGAGGGATTGCCCGGCTGTGCTGCTCGAGCCAGTCGGGTGCCATTGCCAAGCACCTAAAAGCCTGGGAGTCTATCACTCAGGACAGATGGGTGCCGGATTATTGCGGAGGTTACACCATTCCTTCACACACTCACCCCCACCGTCCAAAAATCCCGGACCCACCACCCAGTCAAAGGGAAATTGCAGCCGCAGAAGCTTCAAAGCTGCTAGAAAGGAGTCATCCAACCGGTCCCCACAGACCAGATCGGATCGGAAATTACTCAAGGTTCTTTTAGTGCCAAAAGACAGGGGACCTGAGACCAATATTGGATCTCAGCAAACTAAACCAGTCCGTCATGAAGTCCAAATTCGAATGGTCTCTTTACAATCCATTCTCCCATTGTTGGAGAAGGATGTTTGGATGTGCTCCATAGATCTCAAGGACGCCTATTATCACATACCGATACATCAGGCGTCCAGGAGGTATCTGCGCTTCAGCCTGGGAGACAGTCATTTCCAATTTGTGCACTGCCCTTTGGTCTCACCACAGCCCCCAGGGTGTTCACCAAGTGTTTGGCAGTAGTGACTGCTCACCTGAGGAGTCTTGGATTCCAAGTGTTTCCCTATCTGGACGACTGGCTCCTGACTGCCACCACCAGGCATCTACTAATAGACAACCTAAAAGCCACCATCTCCATGGGTGCTTCCCTGGGAATTACATTCAATTGGTCAAAGTCTGTCTTGCTGCCCTCTCAGCGCATAAGATTCATAGGAGCAGAGATAGACTCAAAATTGATGCGCATCTTCCTTCCTTCCAAAAGGATTCAAACTTTACAAGGTCAAGTCCAAGCCCTGCTTCCAAGATCCAAAGCCCCAGCCAGGATGGTCCTGCAACTTTTAGGTTCGATGTCTGCCACGGTTCTCCTAGTTCCACTGGCAAGATTGCACATGAGGATTCTTCAGTGGCTGTTATCGACACAATGGTCTTTTCAGAATCTCCCCCTCAATCATCTCATTCTGATTACAGAAACGTGCAAATGGGACCTCCGCTGGTGGCTTCAGCCATCCAATCTGAATCAGGGAAGACCTTTTGTTATTCCCCCTCCGGTGGCCACCCTGACAACGGATGCCTCCCAGACAGGGTGGGGGGGGCATTGTCTGGGCAGGATAGTTCAGGGCTCTTGGCTTCCAGACGAAACATTTCTCCATATCAATGTATTGGAAATGAGGGCTGTACTTCTGTCCCTACAGGCCCTCCACAAGTTTCTCCCTCAAGGCGTTATCGCTATCCACACAGACAACATGTCCTTGTCTGGTATCTAAACAAACAAGGAGGGACCAGATCTTACCCCCTTTGCAGAGAGGCCATGAGGGTGTGGGAATGGGCTGTAGCTACCAACCGTTTCCTGGTAGCGACCCACATTCCAGGGAAATCCAATATATTGGCAGACAGATTAAGCAGGATGATTCTCTCTCCTCACGAGTGGTCCCTGAACGAAACAGTAGCAGCTCAGGTTTTCAGAAGATGGGGACACCTGTTTGCAACACCACAAAACACAAAGTGCAAAAGGTTCTTTTCCTTGACTCCGTCAGGGAGGCAGCTACGGATGCTCTAGCCCAACCTTGGCCAACAGGACTACTTTATGCCTTTCCTCGGTTCCACTCCTCCCCAAAGTCATCCAGAAAGCTTCCCAATTGGGGTCCACAATGATACTAATTGCTCCACTGGCCTCGTCGGTATGGTTCCCCTACCTAAAGAAACATGCTCTGGGCGGTCCTTGGTTTTGGATCTAACTCGGACCTGCTGATTCATCAGTCGGGACGACAACACCAGTCCCTTCACACTTTGAAATTAACAGCTTGGCTCCTCCACTTCCGACTTTAGTCAGAAATCACACCTTAGACCCGGAAGTTATTCACATTTTATCTTCGGCCCACAAACCCACCACTAAGAAATTGTACCTCAGTAAGTGGAAGAGGTTTGCTATCTGGGCTCAACTTAGGGGCTTAGACCCTATTACTGCCCCAATACCAGAGGTCTTGAAATTTTTAACATCCTTGTTTATTCAAGGATCTTCAGTCTCTACTATTAAAGTCCAACTAGCAGCTATCTCCAAATTTCACGAATCCATAGATCCACTGTTGATGAGCAGCAGATTATGTAAAACTTTCATTAAAGGTGCTGTGCTGTTAAGACCCCCAGTTTTTCATCCGGATCTTGATTTGGTACTGCCTTAACATCTTCCCCTTCGAACCGGCTGCTACATGTGAGTTAAAATATCTGTCTTGGAAAACTGCCTTCTTAGTTGCAATTACCTCTGCAAGAAGAGTTTCAGAACTTCAAGCCCTATCTATCAAACCACCGTACTTGATTTTTCACAAGGATAGAGTATCACTTAGGCCTAATCCATCTTTTGTTCCAAAGGTTTGTTCTAATCTCCGTCTCCAACAATCTCTAGAGCTACCAGTTTTCTTTCCAAAATTCTCAAATGAAGCGGAATACACCTTGCATAAATTGGATGTTCACAGGCAATTGCGCTTCTATCTAGACAGGACTCAACAACGGACCAATTGTTTGTGTCCTTTTCAGATAATAAATTGGGTAAAACCATCACTAAAGCTACTATCTCCAAATGGATTAGAGATTGCATAACTCAGGCTTATTCCTCTTCAAATAAGCAACTTACAACATCTATCAAAGCTCACTCTACCAGAGCTATGGCTACTTCTATTGCTTTTCATTCCAAGCTCGCTATTTCTGAGATTTGTGCTGCGGCTACTTGGTCCAACCGCACACTTTTATTTCCCACTATAAATTGGATGTGGCATCTAAAGGCGAGCATCATTTGGTTCCACGGTACTCAGGAGTGTTTTCCAGTCAGCCACCCAGGATTCAGGTGCTAGGGACGCTGTCCCATCAGTCAGAATGTAAGATAGGATCACATAACATCTTTTAGTTATGTACTCACCATAACTTCAGATGTTTGGGATCCATCTCACATCCACCCTCCTTCCCCTGCCTTGGAGATCAGAAGAGATTGAACGGTTTGGGTTCTACTGTTTTTATCTTGTATCATCTGTCAATGTTATATAAGCAGCGTATGTGTGTGTGCATGTATGCGGACAAACTAGATCTGGGGGACTGGTAGTGGTGCATCCTGGGATATAGTAAGCTCAGCCAATAAGAGACTTCGCTCTTTGGCATAGAGGATCAGCTCGAACGGAATCGGTCAGAATGTAGGCGAGATGGATCCCAAACATCTGAAGTTATGGTGAGTACATAACTAAAAGTTTGCTGTTTTTGTTTTATTTTGCTTTTTTAAAAGGGTTACAGAGATGGCATTTAACCCCTTAAACTTGGAGAAGGAACTCTGAACATTCTGAGATATTGCTTGAATCAGTTTACCTGTCTCATCACACTTTTTGAGGACCTCTGCAATAGCTGGTCCAAACACTAACTCTCTGTCTGAGAGAGAGAATACAGCATTTCAGCTGTAACATCCTCTGGAAAGTTTTGAGTATGCTGTAAAGCAAACTTCCTTGTAACATTTCCAGTGGCAGCAGCAGAATCATAAGCACATTTCAAACAGTGGATTGCTGCTTGAGATGCAGATGCAGTCAAGTTACACAAATATTTTTTTCCCCTTCAGAAGAGGAAACTGATTCTGTA
This sequence comes from Protopterus annectens, assembly GCF_019279795.1. NCBI lineage: Eukaryota > Metazoa > Chordata > Ceratodontiformes > Protopteridae > Protopterus > Protopterus annectens. Next base: position 975,036,022 of record NC_056729.1, read on the forward strand.
ATGTTACTTATGTTCTCAAAAGAGACAATGCACTTTGACATATGAGAATTCTAAAAGTAAGTGTTGCAGAAGAATACACATTTTCCGCAAATCAAGCAAATGATTTCCCATCCTTGTCAGAAGGGAAGGGATTAGTATTACTCAGATGGTTAGCAGCATCTGGGCTCACTAGGGAAATAACCAGTGGGCCTGATCTGGAATTAGTATATAAAAACTTATAAAACTGATGAACAATCTACAGTCTGTCTGCTTTCTTGGGGACAGCAGACTGGCTGTCAGGCAAGTTATAGACTGTAACAAATGCATTTTCCAACATGGAAAACAGGATGAATTGGAGTAGGTTTAGGAAAATCCAGCTGCAATGAATCATAATACAGCTTCAGAGAAAGTGAAATGTCACTGGGCAGGATTCACGAAGCCTCCGTGTAAGAGTTACAAGGCATACGCGGAGGCTGCAGTTAAACGGTGTGACGTCAGCATGTCATGCATATGCATGAGGGCATGCTGAATCACACCTAAGGCTAACACAATCCGTGTAAGACAGTAGGGGGCGTGTCCGTATGGCGAGCCCTGCAAACGGACATGCCCACAGAAGAGTAAAAGTCCCGAAAGTAAACCCCCACGACAGAGTCCATGTAAATGTGAATAAACACAACAAAACACATGCCCCCACAGACTATGAACATAAAATGTAGAAATGAACATCTAATAATTTTTTTTAAGTTGTAAAGATGTTTGCCCGTGAGTCTTTCGTTTTGCGTGCCAGCTTAGCCACAGTTAGCAGTCAGTGGAAAAGCATATAAGAACTAAATATGCAAAGTAAGCCAAGAAGCAATAGCGTAGCGGTAGAGACGTCGACTGAAGAGGATGCAGTCATGGTTCGAGCCCCCACAACATCAGTTTTTATTTTTAGTGAAATAAGCACGAAACAAGTCCCTGACATATATGTACATATATAAAATTATATTTTATGTAAAATGTAATGAAATGGGCCATGTATTTTGAAGAAATGTGAGATAAAAAAATAAAAAAAAAATGTGAGATGTGCCCATAGCTGAGCTACAGTCTAACAAGTTGAGGATATCTGCTTGTAGGTGAGCAGTGTTTTAACAGGTGTAAAATGAGTGCCCGTAGGTGAGCAGTGTTTTAACAGGTGTAAAATGTGTGCCTGTAGGTGAGCAGTGGTTTAATAGGTGTAAAATGAGTGTCCGGGGTTGGGCAGCGTTTTAACACGCTGAAACTGTGTGCCCGTAGCTGAGCTGAGCGTAATATGCGTGCTGACAGCCAAACGACGCATAAACCAGCGTAACCCATTTGCGTGGAGCTGCGCACCGCGCCAACAAGCTAACCGACGGGCAACGTTGAGCAAGCTGTATCAAAACTGCCTTTACACAGACACACACCTCCTAGCCTGTGTAGACAGTCATAAAATATAAAAAGCAATGGCCAGGTTCGAACCCAGGATACCATGCACCATAGTCAAAGTACTGAACCACTAAGCCATGACAGTTGCACTTAGAAATGCAGTAATAGCATATATATAGGAATGAATAGAAAGAGGAGCATGACAAAGCAGGTTTTGTGAAGCTGATACAATTCCAAAATGGCCAATCACAGATAAGTGTGGGAAAAACGGCATATATAAGCCCCATAGGCGGGAATACACAGCATAACCGATTGTAGAACCGACTTGCAGCCAGGATGTCAGGTGTAGGTGAGGGTAGTTGCTTCAGAGCACGGAGGTGGGGCGTTGAGGAGTCCAAATATATGGTTTGGCTCCTCGTCCATAATCATGAGGCCCAACTCATGCAGGGCCAGGTCCTGTGGGGAGCATATAGGGCTGAGGCGTGAGACCGGTTGGCTCATGATCTCACCAGTGCCACAGGAATACCAAGGACTGGTGAGCAGGTCCGTCCACCATGCGGACCTGAAGAGACGGAAGCAGGACCAACTGAACCGTTGGATCCAGGAGGCCCGGCAAATGCCCAATGCCCCACTACTGAGTAAGTTACATGTAATTATTTATGTAAGAAATTAACCTAGCTGATATTATGGAGATGTGTATTCCAATATTACTTTATTTGTATTACAGCTGCAGGTGTCCGTTCTGCAAACCGTCGAGCCTATGGCGATAGGCTGGTGCAGTTGCACCACCAGGCAGGTCAGTAATTCTCTCCCTGTAACTGTAAATAAATATATAAGTATGACAGTTAGCAAAAGAGTGCAGTGTAGTCACTAATTAATAAAATGTGCAAGTAACAGTGTAAGAGGGTTTGCAAGTATTGCTTGATTACAAAAGTGTGATGCAGCCTGTAATCCAAACATAAAAATGAAACAAGTCTGAAATAAAGATGTCCCACCTGTAATATAATAGTACATAACCTGCAGCAGGCTGAAAAGTACAGCTGCAGAAGCTGTAAAACACATGTGTGAAATATATCCCTGTTGAAATACAGAAACATGACATAAGTGAGACTGTTGGAAAGGATTGTTATAACTACAGGTAAAACATGTCAATAAAGCCTAGAATTAAGTACCATCCTGAATTGTAAAAATAAAACAAGTGAGAGAGTGTGAGAGAGGTATGAATCCAACAATAAAGTAGTAATAACATTTGAGTAAAGTATACTGCAGTCAGTACAGAATGAAATTAATGTGACAGGCAGAACCAAACAGTAACATGTGTTGAAAACAGTACTGCAGCTGGAATGTGTGTCCCAAAATCTGGATATGTTGCTCTCAGTCTGCAATATGCAGATAGTATGGTTGTCTGAAATACCAAACATCCACAGTTGTCTATAGCTATATAAAGCAAATGTAGCAGGATGATGTAGCTGAACAGAGCCAGATATGAATGTGTATGAATAAAAATGAAATGTATATTGATGTAGCAGTAACATTCCTATCACCAACCTGAAGTAGTAATCACATAGGAAACTGTAGGCAGAACTGTAGTGTGTATATATCTGCAGCTAGTAGAAATGTACAGCATATGTATTGGTATTTGAAGTTGTTAATTAAATTTTCTTCACTCTACCCTATAACCACATATAATCCATTCCATGTGAAATTGGTATGTGCAATCGCAATTAACACCCCTGGACATTTGTCCTGTTGGTTTATACATATTTGCATGTACTTTGATGCATCTGCCCTGTTCATACATCCAAACCTGATGGCCTGTTGCCATCAATCAACCCTGCATGTTGTTGGATTGTGTATTGCTGTGCAAATTATGCATGTGTTATTCTTGCTGTTCAATGGCTTGAATATATGGGTGTTTGATTAATGGGAATACTAATGCATGCTGTTACAACTAATTGTGTATGGTATTGTACTTTACTAACCCAAACTGTCATAACATGATGCAAAACATAGGACGACAGGGAAGGCGGGTTCCAGCGGACCCACCTCTCCCACCTCAGCTGGCGAGTGCACCTGGTAGTAGTGCCCAGGCCGGACCCTCCTCCGGTGGCCCTGTGCCACCTACGGGTGGAAGCGCTGCAGGGGATGGGGCTCGTCCTCCCTCTGCAAGCGTGGCCGGAGGAGAACATCCACTCACCCTCCGTAGTGTCCGGACTGTGGTGCATAGGGAGATCCGGCACACTGTGCTTGGGCCCCTATGCCAGCTTGAGGCACGGGTGGCACAACTCACAGGCGTGCCTGCTGCCCGGCCTACACAGCCCCCAGCACAGCCCCGTCCTGGGCAGTGAAGGCACATTGGCAACTGCCCATGGGTGGGGATCTCAGTTCCACTGTTGCCATCTGTGGGCTCATGAGCTCGAGATATCCAAATATCTGTCCCCGTCAATTGTGTAACCCCCCCACATGTGTCATACACCGCCCCTGTATGCGTCTTGTTTGTCTTGTCTGTTAACCTACCCAACCTACCTCCCCAGCTATACCGACTTCCTGTACCTGACATACCACTCTCACCTGAAAAAAAAAGGGCACTCTGTACCCACAATAAAATTACGCCCCATACATAGCTGCCCATTTTGCACACGTCTGCTGGACACGTAAACTGTCAATTATAATTGGCTGTACAACAAGTATTATTGTTGTCCTTACACCTCTCTCAGGGGTGGAAGGTTTCAAATGTCACACCAAATTACAAACCTATGTACAGCTGTTGCTGATGAAGAAATGGGCAGCTATGGGCCTTACCTACATCCCTCCTGCAAAACCCGAGCTTGTTTCTCTACTGTCCTACCCTCTTTGTGACCCCTTTTTCACCACTTTCCTATCTCCCCATTTTCTTTTCTTTCAAAGAAAATAGCGCGGGTGTGCGCGAGAGTAAGCACTTGTAAGCAGTAGTAAGTGGGTGTGCGCTTCTGTGCGCTTAGCTAAGCGTGTGTGCGCGAAGCTAAGCGGCAGTACGCATGCGCTAACCCGCTTACAACTGCTTAAAAGTGCCTTAGTCACTCTGAATGACAAGGCCTGTAGTTTTCTCAGCAGCAAAATAAAATACCTCCCTCAGTCTCGAACCCAGGACCTTGGAAACACTAGTCTGCATGACTTAGCACTAAGCCATGAGTGCTATACAAGAACATTGTGCTGAAAGAAATATATCATAAAATAGTAGGAATTAATTTAAAGGGAATATACAAGTCTAGCACACAAAGCACTCATGTATATTTACTGTCAAATCTAGTGGATTTGTAAAATAGTACTGTGTGCTGAGAAACAGTCCTGCTAGTTGGTAGCTACTAGGTAATAATGTCACAGTAGCATCTGGCAAGCCACACACATACTCAGAGCAGGATAAACAAAGCCATAGTTGAATAGTTAAGAGTGCAGACATAGCAACTGTGACTGAGTTACAGGGATGTCCCTGATGTGAAAACAAATGTCAACTGTGCCCCACTGACACCCTGCCAAATGTACTAACAGTAGCTTACAGAACAACATGCATTGCAGTGTCTACAACACAGCCTGAAATATGAGAGACATACCAACCCTTACACTCACAGAACAGTGTCCACGGCAAACCAGCATGGTCCCCATCCTGATAATCTGAAAGGGCTACGCCTACCTAACAGACCTTTTTATAGCACAGGCCTGTAATCACAGTGAGAACTGCAATCACTACACAACAGGCTGCATGCAATTAGTAAATGCTGGCTAACAATTGGTGCAGAGGCCATCACATGGACATGTGCAGATACCTACAAAAGCATCCTGTACTCCCAGTCCACACATGCAATACTGTCATTGCACCCGCTGGAGGTAGAGAGAGAGAGGGAGAGAGAGAGAGAAAACCAAAAAAAAAAAAAAAAAGAAAGAAATAACAAACTGGAAACATCAAGGCAAAGAGGCAGACAGCAGGCCAAGCAACTGCAAGCCTACACAAACAGCTGCAACAAACACAGGTAATGTAAAGTACTACTATAATACTCTACATACTGTGAACCCTCCAGATGTGTTATTGGTCTGTATCTATGTATATGAGGATGTGCATAGGGACGGGGACATACTGAAACTGTCACTTAAGGCTCCACATACTGTGATGGTAGCTATGTGCACATAGCAATGTAGGTTGTAGTGCAATGTACAAGTAGGTGGTACAGTAATGGGTGTTCAGCAGTACGTTACTGTTTGTATACATATGTGGACCTAAAAAGGAGTATGTGTGTGTGTATATAGATATATATATATATATATATATATATATATATATATATATATATATATATAAAACATGTGTATACGTATGTATATCGAGATATGTATATATATATATATATATATATATATATATACATATATATATATATATATATATACATACATATAATATGCATATTTGTATACATAGATAGACAGGGATGTAGAAATACATAGACAGATATAGTTTCACAGTGGCATAGTATAGTACTAGGCTATCTGCAGACAGTGTATATAATAGATTTAGAAACCTGCACCTCTGTATAGTAGTGACAGAGTGAAGACCCCCCCTACATAATAGCTTTAGTGTACTGTGCCTCTGTCTAGTGGTGACACAGAGATGACCCCTGCTGTAAACCTATGATCTCCCATCCACTTGTCAAGAATGCACATGAAGAGTGTCAGTGAGGGTCTCTGCCTAACATGAACTGGGATCCTGTTCCACAGTATGGGAAGCCTCTTAGTGATGGATCTGTCCCTACAGTATGTCCTATTCATATGTGTTCTGAGGTTTAAATCTGTAGGTGTCGTGCTTCTGATGGACTTGGATTGTATGAGGTGGAACATGTCCATCACTACCAGATTGGACATGGCCTACTACATCAGGCACAGATCACCCCTACGTAGACAGTATGCTATGGAATAGAGCATGAGTTACATTAGTCTGGCAGCATATGACAGGTGTTGCAGACCCTTGATCCACCTGGTGATGTACTCATGGGGCCCCCCTAGCTGTTGCAAGTGCCAGGTGAGGTACATACCAAATGGGGCATAGTACACAGTCATGGGCCTGATAAGGGAGGAGTATAAGGGTACAATGACCCCTTTTGATGTGGATGTGAATCCCTTCATGATAAAGTGGGCAAGGTAGGAAGTCCATCCAACCACTTCGGCAACGTGGGTGTCAAATGAGAGGTCAGCATTGCACAGTGTCACCAGGTCTCCGATTACTTTGTCTGTACTTAGTGGGTTATTGTCTATGTGATGATATGTAGGTACCTTGTCCATCCAAAAGGGTATGAGTATACATTACGTGGCATGCAGTGTCAGGCCATGACTCCGCCACCAGTTGTTGGTGTCCGTGAGGCCTGTCAGTAGGATGTATGTGTCAGCAGGTGTATTGCCTATGGCACCTAGTATGCAGTCATCTTTGAACATTGTCAGCCACTACCCTCCCATGTCTGCTTCCACATCTGAGAATGATATGCCGAACATAAGTAGTCCCAGGACAGAGCCCTGTGGGACACCACATGTGACTGGCTCTGAGTCTGACATGGCACCAGTGAGGTTGACTATAGGGTTTCTATCCGTTAGCTGGTTTGCAACCCATCATGTGACATATGGATTTACATGTTAGCTGTTGATCATGTCTATGATGGCAGAGTCTTGATATTGTGTCGAATGCTGTAGGCAAGTCCAGGTAGGCTGTATGGACCGCTATGCCCTCAGCAATGGCTATAGTGACTGATTTGAAAAGGTCAACCAGGTTCATAAGGCAGGATCTGCCCTCTACAAAGCCAAACCAGGTGGGAACAAGTGTCTAAGTCCCCAATGTCTCTGTGTATGGGTACCATAATGATCCTTTCCATAGTGTTGCAGAGCAGGCTGGTTAAGTGTATGGGGCAGTAGTTACCAGGGTCTGTAGAGGTGCCTCCTGTGTGGAGTGGGACTACTGTTGCTGTATGCCAGTGTCCAGGTATATGCTGTAGTAAGGCTACGGCTGAATAGCATGTAATGTGCATGTGTAGCTCCTCTTGCAGTTCACGTAGCATGCAACCCGCAATACCGTTGGGTCCCATTGCTGCTGTGTTTACAGCTCCGCTGAGGGTGGTTCCCAGCTGGACATCCGAGATGACAGGGAGGTTACAGTCAGCTGGGATAAGTAATTCCACATGTGTGGGTGAGGGAGTGTAGAAACCTGCACTGAACCTGTCTGCCAGACTGTTGGCATTATCTGTGTGTTCAGTGTAGCGTATGTCACTGTGAACTAACTGTGAACACAACTGAGGGTTCCCACCCAGGTGTGTCACATAGCGGAGGAAGGCCTTGTGGTTATCTGTAGTGACCATAGTGATGTCCCTCTCATTGTTGGCCTTGCATGTTTGTACGACAAAACCCATCTATCTACTACTGCTGATGAGAGATGCCGTAGCTCTATGAAAGTATGCTCTTCCGTGCAGTAGCTACCATCTGTTGTTATACAAGTTGTTCAATGCTGGGGTCCACCAGACAGGACGCCTGCCCTTGGTGGAGAGGGTCATGGTTCCATTTGTGATTGCATGATCCATGCATTCTTGGAGATGTCTGTAGAAGCATATGTGATGGTGTCTGCATTGTGGGAAGTGGATTACACTTGCCCAGTGGGCATTCAGGATGCCAACTCAGTTATAAGACGTGTAAAGTCGGCATGTGAGAGGTCTCCCACTGTAGTCTGTTGTGTTGTGGGGGAGGTGGGATTGTGGGGGAGGTGGGATATGTATATCCAGGGTGATTAGTCTGTGGTCAGATGTGACTAGTGAGGGGTATCCTTCCAGTGTGTGTAGCACATTGGTCCCCATGTTTGTGATGATCAGGTCTAGTATATTATCTCCTGTTGTGGGAGAGTTGACTAGCTGTTCCATTGCATTTGACATAGTGAATACTGGGAACCTTTGGGCTAGGGTGTTTGGGGTAGAATAATGCACCCAGTGTATGTTAGGGTAGTCTCACTATCCCAATATGATGGTGTGTGGTGGGACATTCATATCCTCCAATGTCTACAGGAAGGCCGACTGTGGTCCCCGAGATCGGGAGGGTGGTCTGTAACATGCTACCAGTTGTATAGCAGGTTTGCCTATGGTTATCTGCACCTGGATGGTCTGTGATGCTTCATGTGGTGCCACTAACCAGGAGGTATGTGTGTCCTCCATGAATATGGACACACCCCCTCCCTGTCCGTTTTGTCCCGAGTCCTGGGGCCAAAATGCATGATACGGGGTATAGCCTGGTACCACTGATGTGCTCTCAGGAGCCTTGAACCAGGTTCTCACGTACTGCACAGACATCATGATTGGTAGAATATGTATGTACAGATATATGTAATACACACATACATATATAGATATCTGTAGAGACTTACACATATACAGATAGATCTGACTGACAACAGACATGTCTGTATATGACTATCTCTCACTCTCTGTCCCATCAGCACACACTCACCCTGTGTCTCTCTTTCACTCACTCCCCCTCTCTCCCCACATCTATATGTATATATCTACATCTAGATATACATATGATATATACATATATACAAACAGATATATATCCATATACAGATATAAATATATCAATACATATATATATATATATATATATATATATATATATATATATATATATATATATATATATATATACATATATAGACTGTGTGAGGCACATGTGTGCAGATGTCTTGCTACAGGTGCCTGGTGTCACAGGCATGGAGTGAACACCAGTGTGGATGCTGGAGTACCATACCCCATTCAAAAACACTGACACCAGTAACCACCACATATGTACATGCCTGCCCACCACTGCATGTGTCAGGGGGGAACAGGGTCAACAAGTGTACAATAGGCTCCACATCGATACACACAGTGGCACACTAGTCCTGTAATACCTGTACATGGAATGTGTCAGCGGACATGGTGTGTCAGCTATGGACATGTAGGTCACTGTACCCCTCCACACCCCACAATGACCTACACAGTATGTACCTCCCATGACAGCTACAGATATGGTGAAGGACACAGACATATGCAAGTAACTGTGTCAATGCACTCAAACACCACAGAGCGCACACAGACTACCTACATAGAGGTTACCACTGCTGGATATACATAGTTCGGTCACACCCATGACAGTTGTCTCCCAACCATGGTAACACCTCCAACATCCACAACACAAATTACCTACATCTGTCATCCTTGTCACTGCAGTATAGAGCACATGTTGGAGGTATGGGATCCTACCCACAGATATGACATATCCTGTAGTAGACCACACAGAATTAAGAAGCAAGCCTCCCCATGAGTAGATGTCAGACATACCCCTGCTGAATGTTATGTTGATGGGTAATATGCCATATGAGTCACCCTGTGTAACTGTTTGTAAGGAGCAGGTACGATCATAACACATGTGTCACAAGGGGCAGGATAGCATAACAGTATGCTGCTGTAGGCCCAGAGTCGAAAGCACACTACCTACCTAGGACGCAATGCACACCCATTAACACATTGCAAACGGAATATGTGAAGTGACTGGGTGCATGTTGTGTACTGGTGTGATTGCTCACCATGACTGTCTTTCTGTCATGGTAGTGTGTGTCCATGGTGTGAGGCCAGAGACAGGTGTGTGGGGTATTGCGATCAACACATACTACATTACCATATGTTGTGCTGTGTTACCCTGTATGTCACTGTGGTGTAGGTAGGGTTATGGCAAGTAAGAGTAGTGTGCAGTACCAGTGAAATATGTAACATGCATTGTGTGCAGTGCATGGGCTGATAATGTTCCCCATACAGTACCTTGATTCAAACCCCCAGTGTGGGGTCGTGTATTGTACCTGAAACAGTGCGTTGACTGCTGCAGTATACTAGTCTGTTGTATGGAGTGTGCCAGGTACTGTTGCACAGTTGTCGGATGAGCACTGATATCTGGTCATGTACATGTGTATCCCCCAATAGACAGACAGATGCTATATATGGTGCCTAAGTTACATCACTGCAGTCAAGTATAATGTGTATTATGTGTGCTGTAGTCTGCTGACAGATATTGCTGACATATTTCCCTTCTCCTTTACAGGGACATGGTTCACCAGCGGAACCCAGTATACTCCGCTGCAGAAGAGGAGGAGATACACCAGAGCCTGGTGCGGGATTTCGCTGTACTCTTTTCCCGCACCAGCCAGAACCAGCAGGAGAGGGCTGCCAGAACCAGCAGGAGAGGGCTGCACTGTGGCAAGACCTGGTCCATCGGGTAAATGACATAGGCACACATAACCGGACATATGAGCAGGTACGCCATCACTGCAGTGATTTAATTAGAAATGTCCGTCAGGGTGCGTCGGATATCCACAGGCAGCAGCTTGCCACAGGTGGTTGGGTGGCTAGACATCCCCCCCTCACCAGACTGGAGGGACTACTCCTGAGTGTTGTGGCTCCAGCACAGCAGCAACAACAACAGCATACATGTGTAATGATGGAGGCTGGAGCCACACAGCAGCAGGAAACAGAGCATGCAGGTAACATGCCATGTGTATGATGACCATTCTGTACACTGTTAGGTTATTCATGTGTGGGGTGTGTCCTCGATTTGTAGCTGTTATCTTGGTAATTATTGTGCATTAGTGATAACCTCATTATCTGCAGTACACCTGTGGAAGCTAACTGTTGCACTACTGAACTGTAACATGCCCACAGTATCAATGGCACAGTTGTGCCCGCTGACGATGAATGCCTCTTTTCCGCAGGTCCCTCTGGTGTAACAGCAAGGCAGCCTATCCATGCTGGTGAGTGTGTAATACCATTACCTTCACTACTCTGTATACTAATAGTAATAATAGGCTGAAGCAGTAGTGCAATGTGTTTGATTGCAGGTGTGTTTGTGTCTGTGGGTTGATCTCTCCTATACTGAGGTGTGCGCATGTGACAATGTGTGCATGTGCCCATGTGTGCATGTGTGCATCAGTGGTGGCATTGTGTACACATTGTAAACTGTATTTCCTGTCTTACTCCCACAGGTTCTGGTGCTGCTCTGGTGTCATGCAGCAGGGAACCTGAATCAGCTGCTGTGGATAGTGATGATGATACCTGTGTAATGGCACAGGTAGGTGTGCCAGGGTCCGTCATTGGTCAGCCAATTGACACTACACAGCTGTCGACCCATCTATGCGCACAGTCATCCTGCCAATACATCCTTTGTCACCAATGTCCCTAGGTGATGGACAGGATACAGTGGGCATTGACCAGGGTAATGTGGTACTGGTGGCACATGCATCCCCACACTGCAGCCATGGCCAGGGTCCTGACATGGTACCGCACAGGCAGACGTCCATGGGTTCTCGTGGGAGCATCCGTGGGCATACCGCCCCTGTCAGACATGCCCACAGAGGTCTTTCAACCCCAGCTATGTTCCGGGCTGTAATGCAGGCACAGTCACGTATGGAACGGTACACCAGACAGGGTCTGAGGGAGCTGAGAGCATGTCGCACAGCCATGAGTGACAGTATGCGTGATGTTGCGGCTGCCATCCGCAACTTCACCGAGGTCATTGACAGACGTTGGGGGGGCACATTAGATCTGTTCCACAACTATATGTCCATGAGCCAGGGCAATGGTGGACAGTTGAGGCGTCAACGTGGCCGTATGCCAGCAACAGCAGCAGCTGGCAGCCATTGCAGACGACAACAGGGCCGCGGCCGCTCACATAGTGCCAGCAGCAGCCCCAGCAATGCTGGGTCTGTGCTGTCATCGGACCGCCCCAGGAGACCACATGCACGTGGTGCTGGACAGTCCCAACAGGGACCTGTCTCCAGTCAATGAACACCTGCTTCTGATGACAGTACCCAGTCTGGATTGGTACCTGATACGGTCCGAAGCACCCCTGCCAGGCACAGGTACCGTGTCCGTGGCCACAGACAGTGATCTGTATGTCCTGGCAGGTACAGTCTGCGACTGTCCACAAACACCTGTATATGGCAGCCATGAGGTGGGACTGTGTGCATTCATACACACATGCAAAGTGATAACACCTAGGGCTACCGCATACACGCACACTGCATCAACATTGCCCCATCTTGTACTGCTGTCCCTCACCAACACACACACACAGACATGTCAATTGGTTGTATCAGTGGCAGACTCAGGCATACCAGGTACACACCCTGTGCATATGATGAAACTGTGCCACCTCCTGCAATCTGTAAGATCGGTGCAGGAACAGGTTAACAGGTTAACGTGGTGCTGATGCACAGGGTGACTACATACACATAGACATATTGTAATAGTATGATGTTGACAACAGTACAGTGTAATTATAGCATTGTGGGTATATACCAGCATGCCTGATGCAGTTACAGTATGAATGTCATTGTATTGTTTTGTACACCCATACTAATTACCACAGTGTTCTGTCTGCACATCTTTGCATACTGATGGTGAGGCTGTGAAGGGATGGCCACCTACATAGGTAGCACAGGAGATACAACAATGTACATATTGATACTCAATGATGGCCATGTCAACTGCAAGTTGCATGCTGTCCACACGACTGTGCAATGCAGATGTTTCAGGATGTTGATATCTGTGCAGTACTACACAGCAGGTTCAGGGCTCACAAGAGCACTCTAGCACTACAAGGTCACACCTCATACCATGCATAACAGCACCACAACACAGAACTAACTATGACAGGAGGGAGAGTGTCCAGGACAGTGCCAGGACAGGTAGCATACATCATACTACATCTGGAACTGCTGAGTGAGGGCTCAGTGTCTGTTATTTGAGAAGTGTATTATTACAGGTATGAGCACTTGGGTATCAGGCCAGTTATTCAACATTATGAAGGTACGTGGTCTATACACTTGTGGGGGTTGCGGCTGGACCCAGCCCATCTGACCTGGGAATGTCTGGGTACTGGCTTAGAGTGCCTGCATATATGCACTGTTACATACTGGAAGTCGTACACCTTGTTTGTTGTAGCATAGTCTACATATAGGCCTGCTGACTGTAGCTTTGTTTGTATGCATGTTTGCCTGTTATGTTCCTGAAACACTGATTCCACCTGCAGTGCAGATATACAGTGCCTCTGTTGATCCCTAGTGACATCTGTGTTGCTTACTGTACTGATGTCCATGTGTCACTTGACAGAACGTCACTGTTTGACCTGTTTGCATGTAGCTTGCCTGTAACACATTGCATATGATGTACCTCACATTTGCTCAAGACAGCATTCATATATGCCAGCACTAACAATTCAGGAGCACTACACCCTCACATAGTCACCTTGAGTACCTTGTTCCCCATTGGCCCTATGTGTCGTTACTTAGTGTGGGAGTCACAATGCTATGGTAGCATGTGCAAAGGTCACCTGTCGATCTACTCTCAGGTCCAGTTGGTGAATCTGTGAGTCATGTGGCAATGTTACAGCTGCCTCATGTACACAGACAACCCTCTCCCCTTCTCATACATGTACAACACGTGAGAGATGCAACCACATAGCCAAACTGGGGGCTAAGCTCTGTTTACACAGTACTGGCATTCCCTGTCAGGTGGAGTGGGATACTACAGTGAATACAGTACCAGCCTCCCATAGACCTGCCACGACGGCAATCCAAACACAGACACACACAGGTACATTATTGGGCTCTCAGAATAGCAGCCTGCCTGAGCAGCTGACACCTGCAAAGCAGACATGCAAGCAAACATTACGCCAGAGCAGAGCAATGCGACACATAGCTCACAAAGCCTGTGTGCCTAACAGTCTCAGGCCATACGGCTAGACAACACATCTGCTACGGTTGTATGAGGTACCTCTATTGACACGTACACAGCGGTCCTGCTCCCAGGCTGAACAAGGTGACGGTCATGCTGAGCTGCCCGTCAGGCTCTATGATCCACCACATAACACAAGCAAAGCAGTCACTCCAAGGCATGTAGCAGTATGACTCAGTCATTGTCTGTGCCAGTGTGTATGACCTCTGACGCACCTCCCTGGACTACATGTTAGGGGACATGGAGGGGCTCTCTCAGGTTGTGGCACAGGCTGGTATGACCCTGGCTTTGGGTAGCATCTGACCCTCACCATGAATGCTGCCACAATATGTAGACAGGATCATCGGTTTCTGCACTTAACTTATCTTTCAGTGACATCCAATGGGGATCCAATGCCTGTCAGTGTGGGATTACATGCTGGACATGCCACATTGCTTTGCTTCGGACAGCTTGCACCTGTCACCCATGGGCCGTTGTATATTGGCAGAGGCTGTTGCTACACACATATTGCCTTTGTATGCAAGGCTGACATTACATAGCCACCTACACAGGTAGCACACGGGATGGGACACTAATAGCAATGCTACTCAACAGCAGCAGTGTAAACCTCAAGATGCATGCAGTGGAAACTGTCCTTAGCATGGGGTAAAGCAATATCCGTGCAGTAACAGACTCCTGGTACAAGGCTTCCAGGTGCACACCATCAGTGCCAGGTCATTCCTGATACCATGCTTGTCATCCCCTACACATGCTCCAAAACAGAACAGGGGGGATGTATCCAAAGGCACCTCAGATACACACACCCCCAGGTTGGTGGCACTGCACAAAGCATCAGAGCCTCTCCATGTGCAACACACAGTGTGTTAGACTGCCTTCAGGTTAATAGCCTGGCACACACCACACTCCCATACCCAGGAAACCCACTTGGCCTTCCTGACAACACTGGGAATATGACGGTCTCTACACACACCATTATATGGTTGTACTGCAACTACCCAAACATACAGTGTGAGCATTATTCTAGCTGCAAGACCCTATCTGACGGTGTCTTATCATTCATTCCCTGCATTGCTATGGAACAACTTGTTACCACTCCCACAAGTGGTGACAACATGCTGCACCTGTTCATCATCAACATGTGGACTATATGCTCCAGACCAATCATGTATACCTCGCTGGTGGGATGACACCATCTACAACCCACACTGTATAGTCACATACCACATGTAGCCCCTGCACAAAACACCCCAGTCATACAGTTGTCTGATGCATATTCCATGTATTCACATGAGGCAGGCTTCGGACATGGGGACTCTTGCAGTTCACAGGTACATATGTGTAGGTGGCACATGCATACATCATGTGTGCATTGACATTACTGATATAATGTATGTCGTGCAATACTGGGAACAACACCCCAAACACATGGACAAACTGTGTGACAAAATTACACATGGCATTTGTAGGATACAAACCCCTACCTAACTATGTTAGATCACTTGTGAGAGTCACATTAGCAGAGCACGCTATTTGCATTACTGTGGGGATTGCTTTCTCCTGCTGTACATATAGGGTGCTGACATCATCAGTGTTTAGACAGTGGAATATGCAGCATGTTTTGTGTAGTACTAGTTGCCAGAAGGGACATTTCTCATACACATGGAATTGCACACACTACTCCCCCATACACAGTCACACACACATTGGGCACTTGCAGGATTCAAACCCCTACCTAACTATGTTATGACACTAGTGAGAGACGCATTAGTAGAGCGCGCTATTTGCATTACTGGGGGGATTGCTTTCTCCTGCTGTACTTATAGGGTGCTGTCATCATCAGTGTTTAGACATTGAAATATGCAGCATGTTTTGTGTAGTAAAAGTTGCCAAACGGGACATTTCTCATACACATGGAATTGCACACACTACTCCCCCATACACAGTCACACACACACTGAGCACTTGCAGGATTCAAACCCCTACCTAACTATGTTATGACACTTGTTAGAGACGCAGTAGTGGAGAGCGCTATTCACATTACTGGGCATAATTTCTGCTCCTGACATATGTGTAGTGTGCTGATATCATTATGGATGAAGAGGCATGTACATATGTTACTATCCATCAGTAAGGGGGAGAGCATATCTATGCATTAACTTTGCACAGGCACAGTGGCCTACTGTACTGTGGAGGCAGACGCCAAATACACTGTGGATAGCCTTCTGTATTCCCTAGGGACAACGGTCAGGTATTGCATTCTACGGCCATATGTTTACCTGTCAGATGCACGTATCTGTTGCTCATATACTGTTTGTGGGTCTTTATTGCCATAGCCTTCCCTATCTCTATAAACAACGTGTGTACTGTGGGAGATGTTTGCATATGAGTGGGATCCAGTACTTTACTTATGTCTCTGTTGTAACTTCACTGTGTGCACTGGGCAGATGTCTGTATTGTGGGAGGTTCCTGTGTTAACACATAGAAATGCCAGATATGTGTGTGCAACTACTGAACTGTGACATGGCCTAAGTGTGTAAGCATGCCCAGTTCACAGTCTGTATGGCTTCTTGACTGCCACATCTCATTTATCTAAGTGTGCGAGCATGCCCAGTGTGACCTTTCCTTATGTTTGGATCTGTGGACCACCACATTTCTGTTTGTGTATGGATGCCATCTATATATCACATGTACAGTTGAGTGTTGGACATCAGGTTGTGTTCTTACTGCCCAACTGCTGTGTGTCTGAACCTAACAGGCATTATGCTGTGCCTGCAAGGTTGCCATGGGATAGTTTGCATACAGTTGTCATCATCCTTTCCTGCTGACTAAACAGTTGTATTGTTGTATAGTGTACTGGTGCAAAACTTTCACTGTGGTGGACAATATGATTGGTTTCAGTCCTATCACTGCTTGTAATGTTCATAGTGAGCACACCAGACTGGTTGAGGGCCAGTTGTGCAGATATGACCATGTTGCATTATGTTCAGATATGGACAGCTTAGTACATGATTGTCCGACATTGTTATTGTATTCCACAACTTGTGTGGATAGTGACAAACAATGGCCATGTGCCCTAGTCCATTTGTAATGCTAGTCAGAGAGTGTTTGTCCTTCAACACACATTTACTGGTGTTTGCCATGACATATGTCACGGTTAGTGTGCTGTGCCTCTGTCTACCCTTGACATACAGGTGATATCCAGGGTACATCTGCCATCTCCATCCAGTCATCATGATTCCTCTGGATGACAGTCAGTGAGGGACTCCCTGGATATCCTGTAGTGGGAGTTTAGTCGTGAGTGGAGTGAGCTTCTGGGATGTGGACCAATCAGTACAGCATGTCCTGTTTATGTCTGTGCTGGGGTTCAGGCCTGTCAGCTGCATAGGTCACCAGCATTCATTGTTTACATGGTGCCAAATGTCCATTGATACCAGGTTGGTCATGGCTGTAAACATCAGGCACAGTTCACCTTCAGCCAGGCAGTATGGCACTGTGTGGAGCTGCAGTTACTTTACTCAGGTGACACATGGCATCTGTTACAGCTCTGCAATCCTCCTGGTGGGGTATTTGTGTGGTCATTCCAGTTGCTGCAGGTGTCTGCTATGGTACATCCCACAGGGGCCATTGTACTCAATTGTGAGGCTGATGAAGGATGACTGCAGAGCCACAGTGACCTCCCCTGATCTAGATCTGGCTACCTTCATGATTAGGTGGGTATATGGTATGTTTCTGTAACCACTACAGCCACATGCTTGTCCAATGCAAGATATCTATCAACTTGTGTCCCCAGGTCTCTTATTACTTCTTCAGTACTTAATGGGTTAACACCTATGTGGTAATTGGTGGGCACTTACTGTATATCCACAGGGGATGACTATACACTTTTCTGCAATTAGCTTGCTGACATGGCTATGGCACCAGTTGTCTGTTTCTATGTGGCCCTTTTGTGGGATGCTTGTGTCAGCTGGAGGGTCAGATATGGTGGCCAGTTTGTAGTCCTCTGCAAACTTGTTCAGACACAGTCCTTCCATGTTGGCCTGTACCTATGGGACATATATACCAAACAAGGGAGGTCCCAGGACCAAGCCTTGTGGGATGGCAGTTGTATCTGGTTTGTAGTCTGACATGGCTGCAGCATTTCTGACCATGTCAGTCCTGTCCTTGGGCTGGTTTGCAACCCCTCTACTGACATAGGGGTTTATATTTAAGCTGGTGACCTTATCTATAATGAACACGTGGGGTATTGTATGGAAGCCTTTTGCAAGGTCCAGCTAGGCTGTGTGGACCACATTCCCCTCATCAATGGCCTTAATGATTGTTTCAAAATGAGACAAACATGTTTAAGGGGCAGGATCTGCACTTAAGAAAGCCACACTGGGTAGGGTCCAGTGTCAGTAGGTCCCTAATATCTTTGTCTGAGGTACATGCTGATCCTTTCCATAGCTTTGCAGACCAAGCTTGTCAGGATTCTGGGGTGGTAGTTTGCAGTATCCATTCAGGCAACACCTTTGTGGAGAAGGACCACTGTTGTTGTACACTGCTCTTTGGGTACATATCCTGTGGTAAGGCTGACATTGAGCAGTAGTGTTATATGGTGTTCCATTCTTCTTGGAGTCCCTGTTGGACTCTGCCCAGGACGCCATCTCGTACCATTGATGCTGTGTGTTTTGCTTTGTAGATGCTGGCTGTTACCTCAGCATCTGCAATGTCAGGGGGCCAGCACTCTGATGGGATAGATATTTGGCATTTGGGGGGGGGGGGTTGCACTGAACCAGTCAGGTTGGATGTTGGCAATGTGTGTGTGTTTGGTATATTGTTGGTATTATTTGAGTGATTCAGAGCATATCTGTGAATTCCCAACAAGGTTCCTACCATCAGTTAAGAAAGCCTTGTGATTATCCTTAGTGTCCTGTACAATTTGTATTTTCATAGGTTCATACTAGGCTATCTGCCCTAGGGCATTTATAAGCCTAGCCAGAG
The DNA here is from genome assembly GCF_019279795.1 of Protopterus annectens. Classification (NCBI taxonomy): domain Eukaryota; kingdom Metazoa; phylum Chordata; order Ceratodontiformes; family Protopteridae; genus Protopterus; species Protopterus annectens. The sequence goes on from NC_056729.1 coordinate 975,055,185, forward strand.
TGTTTGTGGCTTTCACCACCCCTTGCTATGTGAATATTATGGCCATTTAGGATTTACTTTACTGTGCCTCTGTCTAGACGTGACACAGTGAAGACCCCCAGTGTACATCTACGATCACCCATCCACTTGGCAAGATTCCTGTTGAAGAGAGTCAGTGAGGGCCTCTGCCTAACATGGAGTGGGATTCCGTTCCGGGATGTAGGGAGCCTCTGGGTTATGTATCTGTCCCTCCAGCACATCCTATTTCATTATGTGTTGAGGTTGACATCTCTTGCTCTCACAGCTCTGATGGATTTGGGTTTTCCGGGGTGGAGCATGTCCATTAATCCTGTGTTGGACATGGCCTTGTACAACAGGCATACAATGCCTCTGCGTAGGCAGTATGTGACTGCATACAGCTGGGGTGTCTACAGCCAGGCAGCATATGACATATATTTGAGACCCTTTATCCTCTTGGTGAGGTACCTTTGAGGTCTTTCTAACTGCTGCAGGTGTCTGGTGAGGTGCATCCCAAATGAGGCATTGTACTAAATTATGGGCCTGATAAGAGAACAGTATAGGGGCACAATGACCTCTGTTGATGTAGATGTGATTCCTTTCATGATAAGGTGGCCAATATAGAAGGTCTTCCTAGCCACGTTGGCAATGTGAGTGTCACATGACAGGTTACTGTCCACTTGTGTCCCTAGGTCCCTGATTACTCCTTCCATATGTAATGGATTACCACCTATGTGGTTATTTGTGAGTACCTTGTTTGGTATTTGGTGAGACATTCATACTGTCCAGTGTCGTCAGGAAGGCTGAGTGGGGTTCCTGTGTGTGAGAGTGTGGTCTGTAGCATGCTACAGACTGTACAGCAGTTTTGCCTATGGCTAGTTGCACATGGGTGGTCTCCAATGCTTCGTGCATTGTCAGTTACCTGGACATGTGGGTATCTTTGCTGAATATGGATACTCCCCCTCCTTTTATGGTTTGCTCCAGGTTTTGGGGCCAAGACGCATGATATGAGTTATAACCTGGTAGTGCTGGTGTGCTGTCAGGAGCCTTGCCGCAGGTTTCTGTCACTGCACAGACATCGATGTTCTCCATACTGGGGAGGGCCTCGGGAGCATGCATCTTGAGGTTTAGACGTCTGGCATTGGGCAGCATTACCCTTATGTTTCTTTCCACTTATATTTTCTAGGGAGGTGGGTTAGTCTTTTCAGCCTTGCCTACAAAAGGCTCTATGGAGGTGGCAAGAGCCTTGGCCAATATACAGACGCCCAGGGGTGACAGGTGCAAGCCATCCCTGGCAAAGCAGCGTGGCTTGTCAAGCATGACATCCCAAGCGGACAGACATTGGATCCCCTTGGAATGACACCAGTAATTGTGCCACTTGTTAGAGCTGATCATTCTGTGTTTGTACTGTGGCATCATTCTTGGTGAAGGTAGGATGCTGCCCAAGGTCAGAGTCATACCAGCCTGGCCTACATAATCTGAGAGCTCATCTATGTCTCTTTTCATGTAGTCCGGGGAGGTACGTCTCAGGTCATTCACACCAGCATGGACAATGACTGCATCATATTTGTACTTGCTTTGGGGTGACCTGCGTGCTTGTGTTGTGGCGTATTGTAGCAGCCTACAAGCAGCTTACTGTACCCTTTCCCTTGTTCAGTCTGGTGAGCGGGTCAGCAGTGTGTCTGACTATGGAGTCACCTATTACAACTGTATCAGGCATGTTGTTTCTCCTTCTGGCCTGTGACTGTTTGGCACACCAGCTTTGTGTACTATGTGTTGCATGTGCAATGTTTGGAGGTAGTGGTTGCTTGGGTGTCTGCTTTGGAGGCCTCTGCTGATGTGGTGTGTTTGTAATTAGGGCCTCCGGGAATGTTTTCTGTGTTTATGTCTTTGGTTTGCAGTTGTGATAGGTCTATGTGAGACTGGGTTTGTGGTGTGTGTGGTTACCTTCTCCTCCTGACTAGTTTTGACAGTACTGAGTTGAGAGAGCTCAGCCTCCGGTTTGGATAAATGGTTGCATCTCTCACATATATTTGTATTTCTTGGGGGGAGGGGTTGTCTGTGTACATGGGGCAGGTGTAACATTGCCTCAAGATTCACAGATTCAACTTGTTGTAGCTGGCCTTAGTGGATTGTATGAGTGGACATATTTTATTGCCATAATACTGATCAGAGATTACTTCCCTTTTTAGGTTTGCTCTATCATGTAGTAGCTTCCTCATTCTCTTGCATGGTTTGGTAATGGCTGGGGTCCACCATGCCAGATGCCTGCGTGTATGGCATTGTGTCTTGGTTTTATTTGGGATTGCATGATCCATGCATTCCTGGCAGTGTTCATGGAATGCATGTATAACGGGTTCTGCGGTGTGGCCCATACTTTGCACAGGCACAGGGCCTTTACTGGATTCCACATCAGTTTGGAGGAGTGCAACATTTGCTTTACCCATGTTTTTCACTGTGGTGTTCTGGCCAGGGACTGTGGTCAGGATGTGTATATCCAGTGTGATTACTCTATGGTCTGATCTTACCAGTGAGGGATACACTTCTCATCTGGCCATACAGTACCCATGTTGCTGATTATCACATCCAGTATGCTTACCCCTCTTGTGGGAGTGGTACGTTGTTCCTGAGCATTTTGGTTTATGGATTCTAGGAACCTTTGTCCTAGGGTGTTGGAGCTAGAATAATGCTCCCAGTCTATGTTTGGGTATTTTCAGTCACCTAATATAATGTGGTTTGGAGAGCTTGATATATTCATGTATTCCAACATAGGCCAAGTGCAGTTCCTGGTGTTAGGATGGCAGTCTGTAGCAGGCTATAAACTTGGAGGCAGTTTTAGCCACTGTTACTTGACCATGGCTAGTCCATGCTGCTTCCTGTTGTGGTACCAACATGGGGGTGTGGTTATCCTTGACAATTATTGGTAGTCACCCTCCTTTTGTAGCTTGTTCCATGTTTTGGGGCTGTAAAGCACAGTATGAGGTGTAACCTGGTAGTGTTAGGGTGCTGTTGTGAGCCTTAACCCAGTTTTCTGTTACAGAACAGATATCAACATTCTCCATGCTGAAGGGAGTTTAGACTGCTTGCATCTTGCTGTTTAGACTTCTGGCATTGGGTAGCATTACATCTCGGTTCTTATCCCTTGTGATACCTATGGAGGTGGGTTTGTGTTTTGAGTCTTACCCATTCAAGGCACGCTGGGGGTAACAACAGCCTTTGCCAGTATCCATACGGCCAGGACTGATAGGTGCGCGCCACCCCTAGCAGGTGGAGCATCATGTCGTGCTCAGCATGTCATCTCAGGCTGGCACGCATTGGATCCCCTTTGCCTAACAACAATACTTCAGCCAATTATTGCAATTGATCATCTCATCTTCATATTGTGGCATCATGCTTGGTGAGGGTAGGATGTTAGTCAGGGTCATCAGGTTTGCATATACTACATGGTGTTACATTGCTTAACACATGGCAATCATGCCTCAGGTGGTGCTGCAGGGCTGCCTATGTTGGATGCACATACTACACTCCTTGTACATGTTTGAAAGCAGGTTGTGTCAACTTAGGTGTCCCTTTTACTATATGTGTGAGTCGGAGAGCGGTATAATTTCCAGGGTCCCTACTGAGCCAGTGTATGTGCTATGCGTTGCCGCTTTGCCAAGGCCAAGGCATACTGGGCACGCCTCCTTCTGCCTACTGGGGCAGGCTCAGGTTGTTCCTCCTCTGTGTCACGCTCTGCCTGTGATTGACTTGGCAATGGTGGGGGGCTGTTTGGCTCAGCCCTATACTGATCCTGCTGCAGCTGTTTTCACAGAATCATATTATGTAGCATAGCACATACCATGACAATTTGGGTACATGTAGTTGGTGAGTACTGCAAGGCTCCACCAGATGTGTCTAGGCACCGGAACCGTGACTTGAGCAGCCCAAACACACGCTCGATTACATTTCGTGTTTGTGCGTGTGCCTCATTATGGCGTTCCTGTTCAGGTGTGTGTGCATTTCTGATGGATGTCATCAGCCACGGCTCCAGTGCATATCCAGCATCCCCTAAGTGACCATGTGGGATGTCCCCACTGGCAAATGTCTGGTACAGCTGCGTCAGATGCCAGATATGGAAATCATGGTAGCTTCCAGGGCAGCCAGCACACACATTCATTATTATGCCCTGGGCATCACACACGACCTGGCAGTTGATGGAGGGGAAGCCCTTGCGGTTAATGTAGGCCCTACCCCGCTCACCAGCTGGTGCTTTGATGCGTATATGCGTGCAGTCTATTGCACCCACTACTTCAGGGTATTCCGCTATTTGCTGGAAGAGACGCATATTGCTGGCCAATGCCTCATGGGAATTGGGGAAATATACATGATCTCCGACATGTGCTGACATGGCATCCAGGAACTGGTGCAGTACCCTGGATGCTGATGTCTGTGAGATCCCCATCATATCACCAGTTGGTCTCTGGAAGGTACCTGTTGCTAGTATTCTTAAGCCAACACATACCTTGGTTTCCACTGGGATGGGTTCCCCTCTGTTGGTTCTGTGTGTGAGGCGTGGCCTGCACAGCTCAATGATTTGCTGCAGGAGGTCTCTGTCCACTCTATAGCGCTCCACTATCTCCAGCTCATGTAACCCCTGGTAGGTGACCCTGGGCCTGTACACTCTTCTCCGTCTCCTCACTGTGGGTTGTCTGGCAGCATTTGCATTATCACCACCCTCAGCAAGTCGCCTATGTCTCCTTATGACAGCTATGGCAGCCCCTAGCATTTTTGGTCTGAGTGAAGCTTTTTCAGTATTCACTTCTAATAGCTTACTCCTGTCTTGCAGTGTCTCTTGAGAGAATCATACTGCACTGCTGTTTGCAGACTTAAGTGCTGGGCTGGGCTAGTATTCTGCCTGTGTGATTGCCTGCTTCTAATTGTTTTCACCTGCTAGCTCCAGCAGTATTCCCTGCTAGCTTCCTACTATTTCTGTTGCTTCCTTTTTCCTTTCTGTTTCCTCAGTGGGGAGCAATGCGCATACCAGCGGAAACACGCTCACAGTGGCTTACACGTGCGCACACATGCTTACACAGCTTAGAATCTACTTATTCGGGTTAAAACGCGCACACACCAATGCAAACAGTCTTACAAGTCTGCCTACAGGCTCCCACATGCTCAGTCTAGCTTACACGCGTGCACACTGCCCTACTCGGGCCTCCTGGCGTGCACACATGCGCATGCACGCCCAGCAAGAAACTTTGGTGTTGGCAACAGTGTACACCTTCCATTTCTTGACTTTCCCATGCTTATCTTGTGGCACTCCTCTTTCCATGATATGTGTCTGACATCTGTCACGTAACACTGACCTCCAATGAACTGCATTTCTTTCTGCCATTCCCCCCCTGTGATGTCACCTATCTCCTACTCTGTTCCTCCCCCTTATGTAACTCTTACACTACTCGGAATGTGCTCATTTGCTATGTGACAGTGGGATTCTGTATCCTAACACTCATTTACATAGGATTGCCTACTAATGCTTAGTTACATGTCTTAGACTCAGCTTCCCCCCTTAGCAACCACGAAACGGTGGCCATGTTGTTTTTGGTCTGCTGGTCCCTGCATTGTATATCCATGCATTGCATAAAACCCACATTTGTGGGTTTATAACCTTACTTTTTATGTTTTATGTAGCGCAGCCCGTTTGCGCGGGGCTGCGCTGCGTTTAAACATCGCCGAAAAAAAAAAAATTCTCATATTTGCATCGGGGTACCTTGCCAATGGCCACATATTTGGCCATTGGCATGCTGCCTGACACATATGCACCCTTTATTTGGAGCTGACATGGCTCCATTGTGTTATTTGCAGAAACATACTCAGTTGTCAACTGAGTTCATTTCTGCAGCTAACACTACTCTTACACGGGCTGGTTTGACCTTCGTGGATCGCTAATCTACCTCATTTGCATGCCTTTCGGCTGCAAGTGGGGTGATTAGCATATCCACGCCCTGCCCGTGTAAGAGTCGTTTTAGCTTTCTCTTACACAGGATTTCGGGCTGTTCCTGGATCGCGATGGCTGCATGGAGTCTTACACGGCTCTTAGACTCCGTGCAAGCCATCGTGAATCCTGCCCACTATGTTCCCAATGCAACAAGTGATTAATTCTGGAAATAGTTTCAGAAAAAGAAAATCCTATAAAGAGTCTGGCAAAAGCCACACTTTTCTCAGAATCTGTAGCAGAAACACGAGGAGGAAGAAAAAAACAGAAGTTGTCCCTTGATTATGTTGTGGTTCAAAATCTTGAACCAATCTTGAACCTCTTCGCAAAATGAAAACTCCAGTTTCTTTTGCTAGAAACAGCTGAACTGTTAGAGTTAAGAGTCTGAATTAACTATGAGTAATGCCAAGTAAGTCACTCCTCTCCAAAGTAGTAGAGATGGAAGACATATGTCTTTGGACAAGAATTTCTATACAAGGCGACCCACTTTTACCAGGCAAAACCTCCTTAGGGAGCAACATTCCAGCCTTTCTAGGCAGAGAGGTATTCTCTGCTCTTTCTCCCGGAACTGACAATAGTGGCTGTCTCTTGCCCGCCAAGGGCACTCCAACAGCCCCAGAGGATGTCTAATCCCTAGTCCATAATCGCTATAGGGGACTACACCAGAGGGAGCCAAGGAAAAGATGAATGGTCTGAGGAACCAGAAATAGCCACAGCAGAGTCTCCCATTTGCAGTTGCGGCACTTTTAACAGCCTGCTGTGGTGGCAAAAGGGTGACTTTTCATTTTCTTATATTTTTGTGGCTGGTAGAAGGAGGAACCAGGGAACTGGTAGGCTATGGTAAAGGCAAAAAAGATGCCATATTCTCATGAAAGTCTGGCAGCAGTAGTGGTAGAACAGTTAAGTAGCACACAAATCCCATTTTCACTAAAGCTCGAGTGAGAATTACTTTACACACTTACCACAGCCACCAAAAGTAAAACACCACAACTCTTACCAAGCTAAGGAAAGGTATTTTTAAATTACTTACACCTTTCATTTTTCCCTGGGGTATCAACCAGATAAGTCATTTTCGTGGTACCTTCATTTTTTTCCAGATGATAAGGTATATCCTTTTTTATGTGTAGTTAAACATGCACAATCATAGAACCCACTAATTATGATTGTGCATATTTAGTGGAATAGATTCAAAGGTGTATACCATGGTAATGACCACTGGGGCCTTTTTAAGCATAGCCTTGCATCCCAAATGTATAAGATAAGTTCAGAGACCTTAAGATTATTCTAAGGGTATATGTTGGCTAGCACTTGGGTAGTCAGGCATTTACATGGATACATTAGAGACGGGTACCAGACCAAGGGTGAATTTCTGATTCCCCATCCAGTGGCTGAAATTATGCTTGAATTGGTTTAGGGAATTCTACTTCACATGGATGAGAAGCCTGTTGCAGAGAAGGGTTTCTCTGACACACACACACTGGTCCCTTTATCATGTCCTATTTATGTCACAAGCAAGTTTTAAGTGCATAGATTGGATATTTCTGATGCTGTTTAATTTGTAGATATGCAGAAGGTCCATCAGAGTGGAATACAAGGATAATTTGTATGCCAATTATAGGTCACTCATCAACAGTCTGAAGGAGGCTGAGTATAGGGATAGGGATAATGGGATCTGTTGTTTATGCCCTGTATCCTTTTTGTGAGGAAACTGCGGATGTTCCAGTTGTCGCATGTGCTTAGTTAGGTACATACCAAAGGGGGCATTGTACTCTGTGATTGGTCTAATGAGGGCTGGATATAGTGGAATATGATGAGAGAGAGCTGCTTATATTTTTGAAGGGAGTGCTCACGGGGACTATGGGCATGATAGGTACACAGTTGCTTTTGACATGGCACTGTAGGTGCGAGTTGGAAGAATGCAGGAATGGAGATATAGGCAGTGTATCTGTCAGCCATTTCAGCTTGCCTACCTATTGATCCCCCTGTTTCTTCATGTTATGAGGTCAAACAGTTTTTTAAAGGTGTCTTCCGTATCAGGCATCCTAGGAAATTAATCCTTCCTCCATCGGACCTGAATTGTGATCTGGAAAAACTAATTTTATCTCCTTTTCAGCATGCTGCCTGTGTTTTCTTTATATTGATAACATGGAATACAGTGTTATTAGTTGCCCTTACCCCAGCCAAAAGAGTCTGTGAGCTGCAGACTCTTATGTGCTCTCGTCCTTTCTAGTCTTTCATAACGATGGGATAAGCCTCATTTTATGTCTGAAGTTGCTAAAGAATTGTCTGTAAATCATTCAGTCCAATTTCCTGCATTCATTCCCAATCCACAAAATAAGTTGTCTGGGTGGTGCCTCTTGAAGATACCATTTATTGAATGTTCAGACAACTGATATTCTATCTAGAATCTTCTAAATACTTATTTGAGGAGGTACTTGGGCTTGTGTTCACATTCAAAAGCTACAGCAGGTTTTTCCTACATTCTTAATGGCCTATTGGGCAACAGCTCTAGTGCTTCAGCCTCCATTCCTTCCTCCTAAAAGCTTTGGGATCACTCTATAAGTGAGGGGATACTGCAATAGTAATCATCTATAAAGAATGTAGTACAGTTGTTTAAGATCTTACCATATCCGTGGATGCTCTAGTAGATAACTGTTTCAGCATATACACCCTCCATTCATCCTTCCATTCCCTCTTTTTCTCCAGTACTTCTTGGTCAAAGTGGATCCCTTAGTTTCTTTCTCTCATTCTCTCTCTCTTTTAAGACTGTGCCTGCCCTCTTTGAGTATCAGACTTCATCTTTTCTCTGAGGCAAGAAAACTTTGAGGATTTTCACACTTGTATTTCCTTTAAGAATCAGCATGTAGTCTCCTACATAGGTCATTATGCTGTATGATGCATATTGAAGGTGTCTAAGCTTTTGTAGACTGGCCACACGTGGTATCTTTGGCAGGGCATGTCTTGTAAATGAAGACTACTGCAACGGTAATCTATTTGAACATCTACTTTTATGATCAGATCTTACACAACAGTACTGTCCAGATATATATTTTTTTTTTAGTACTAAGCTAACTGCCCTTGCGAGCCATTTTAAGCTTAGCCAATTATCCCTTGTGAGACTCAAACCCTGCACCTTGTTTTTCTAAGGCAAACACCTTAGCCATTAAGCCACCCTCCCATCACAGATGGCTCATATTTTAGCTATCAAGAACAAATAATTCAAACAGTTCTATGGCTCCATGGCCCAGAGGGATAAAAAGCACTTGCTGTTGACCAGACAACCCGGGATCAACTAGCAGCATGGCAACTGGAGGGGCTAAGTTATGGAGGAAGAGTGTGAGTATTCAGCATTGGTTTCCCATTCTGGGGAGAGGAAAGGAGGTAGCTTAGGCTTGCTGCAGTTACAGCATTAAGAGCTCCATGCTGCAGGTTGTGTACCACTTGATTAGGAAGTTGCATGTGCACTGAAGTGAGCATGCCACTTCCAAATGCAATGAGTGCAGAGCTAGTAAGGCTGCCATGATGTAGTGGGGTTACTGCATACTCCTTGGATTCAGTGTCCTTGATCTCCTCAACACCTGCAGACGTGGGCTGGGTTGAGCCACTGGGAGAGTAGAGCAGGTTTGCTAGACCTGGTGAGTGAGGGAAGGAGCTAGTTTTAACTGATGATCTGTAGCAGGAGGGTTTAAAACATTCAAACAGTTCAAGCAGTTATTTGACTCTTAGGCAGGGTAAGTCTCTCAAGCAAACATTGTCCAAAATGGATAACTGTATCACCTTATTTTGTAAGACATTGCAAAAGCAAGGAAGCACATGGTAGAGCCAATTAGAGGTCACTGTGCAGAGGAAATAACATCCACGTGAGCCTTCTTCAAGGATGTATCATTTCATAGCATCTGTGAATCAGACCCACAGAATACTATGCACATATTTTCTATACATTTATAAGCTGGATCTTCAGGTGAGGAGTAGGGAGGGCTTTGCGACATCTGTCTTGCCTGGGCATGGATGACCTCCTGCTCTCTATGGGGAATTTACTACTGGTATAAGATGAGTTATATCCTGCCAAGGATATAACAACTGGATAGCTTCCAAATCTTCAGGCACATTCCACATGCCCAAGCTGTTGGGCAGATTAAAAGGCAAGTTTATGTGCAAAGCCTTTTAGAGCTTTACTGCTGTGGAAGGGTACAGTCCTCTGAGGCTTTCAAGGATCGATGGTTGGCTTGTGCTTTCCTTTTCTGGGTAGATACATTTTCATTTTGGGAAAAAACTAATTTCTTAATTTCGTTGATGTTTTATTACTTTCCTTTTCAGGAAAGCTATTTTAACGCTAGTGGTTGTGTTTACCGGACTGTCTCAAGGCTGTAAAGTACTTTTAAATGGAGCACTCATTTCTTCTGTCAGTTTAAAAGCAATTTACATGAACTGATTTTTTTTTCTGTGGAGAAATTGGGCTTATTTTTCTTTTGTGGGGCTGGCATAGTGTGTTAAAGTGCTTTTACTGTGCATTTTCTGTCAAAAAAGTAGCTTTTATGGACTGGTAATGTTTACAAGCAATTGTTGCTCATTATCGCCAGGAAAGAGGCATTGATCTCATGGTTGGTCCTCCTTTCAGCCATAAAAAAGAAAAAGTTAAGCAAACAACCTTTGCCACCACAGCAGGCTAGCATTTTGCCTCGGCCACAGGTGGGTGACTCTGCTGTGGCCATTTGTACCTCAGACCACTCCTCTTTTACCCTGGATACCTCTGGTGTAGCACCTACAGCCACTGTGGACCATGGGTTAGCCATGCTGTCTGTAGCTGTTGAGGTTGCGTCAGCAGGTAAGTGGAGCCACTCTTGTTGGTCTTGGTGAGGGGGAAGAGAAGCTTTCCTGTTGTGTTAGAATGCTGTGTCCAACCCTGAGGAAGCAGCTGTTGAAATTAGTAACACGGTCGGTCCCATTTTGCCTACAAAAAAAAAAACGCAGAAAAACCAAGCTTGTATGTATTCCTCAAATTTATTTGGGTAAGGGTAGTTTACTGGATTAATTCAGACTATTGATCCTTCTTGTAAAGTACTTTCTGGTAAAAGAGGAATTTTTCTTTTCCTGAAGAGATTCAAGATTCTGAATCTGAACAAGAAAATGCAGGAACAGATACATTTTTTCCTCAGATTTCTGATTCATACTCAGCAGAGAGCTGATTTTTTGATTCTCCCTGTTGGGAGTTCACTTTCTCTGAGACTGTTGTTATAATGTGCCGGTGTTTACAGTGGGAGAATACTGAGGTTTCACAGTCCCTTAGAAAATATTGTGAGTTAAGAAGGATCTTCCAGAATGCCAATTCCTCCTGTTCTGTCTAATTTAGAGAAAGTATGTCTTACTACAACCAATTTTTCTGATAGTCAGACAGCTGTCCCTGAAAAGGCAGATAGGATGCATAAAGTTTCTTAATGTTTTAATTTTTGTACACTGTTCCCAAACCTGACCCAGCATCTATAGCTTTAGTTGATCCCACTGTTGCTAAATACTTAGTTAATTCCCATCTTTCTGTTAAGGATTGAACATTTGTTGATAGGCATGGGAAAAATGTGTATACTTCTACAATTTTGATTTTTCAGAATTTTTGAATTGTCAGGCTCTTATATCAATGTTTGTTTTGAGAAATTATGAAAGTATGAGGAATGTTTTATCTGCAGTTTCTTCTTTTGAGGAAAAAAACTACTGTGTGTGTGTGTGTGTGTGTGTGTGTGTGTGTGTGTGTGTGTGTGTGTGTGTGTGTGTGTGTGTGTGTGTGTGTGTGTATGACTGTCTATTCATACGTCTTCCATGACTATGGCCATTGGTATTTTTTAGAAGGTTTGCATGGGTACATTCTTGGTACCTCCCAGGTGATGCAAAAAAAAGAGATTTTAAATTCTCCCTTTGACAAGATTTAGTCTTTGGTCCCTCTGCTGCAGAGGTGATCAAAAAGTGTAATGAAAGGAGCAAGCTGATCCAGGGAATCTAAGCCCTCCTTTTCCAAATTGTCTAAGGGATTTTCTATATAAAACAGAAGAAAGTCTCAACAAAATTAAGGTAAATGGATGTTTAAAAAGAAATGACAAGGGGGTTCCACAAAGAAGTTGTGAACCTCCCAAAACCAAGAGCAATCCAACAAGTCTGAATGACTGTTCAAGAGACCTTGTGACCCCCTCCCACACTGGCCCCCATTTTTTTTTCTTCAAGAAAGGCTGAATCTCCAATTTCTTTCTGACAACAGACTGTTTCAGACAAATGGGTTCTGAAAATCATTCATCAGGTTTACAGATAGAAGTGGGAGGAAATTCCTCCTTTTCAAGGGGTCATTCCTCATACTCCAGATCAGCTTCTTTTATTTCCACCAGTTCATCATCATCACATGTTGTCCCACGGAATGATAGAGCCAGTTTCTTCTTCCTAGGGTGGGGAGGGTTTTTTATTCAAGGATGTTCCTAGTGCAAAAGAAACAAACTGCTTGGAGACCAATTCTGGATGTTTGTTTCCTAAATCTGCTTGTGATAGTGCCCACATTCAAAATGATATTATTTTACAACCTGTTAGTACTACTTTCTCTTTCAAGTTTTTTGATAACACCAGTCTTAAAAGGTTCTTATTATCATATCCCTATTCATCCAGACTTCAGACATTTCTTGAGGTTTTGTGTGTCTGCATCTCATTATCAGTTCTCTGGCTTACCCTTTGGAATATTACTGCATCAAGGGTGCTCCCAAAGTATGTAGCTCCATTTATAGCTCATTGCATTCTACAGGGTATCCACATTTTCTATATTTAGATGAGTTGGTTATCTTTGCAGAGACTTTTTCAACGTGTCAGAATCTCTCTCTTGGGTGAGATATGTCTTACACAAGCTGGTTCTTAAAGACAACATTCAAAACTCTTCCTTGACTTTTTCACAAAGGGTTGTGTTCCTGGGATGTCAACCAGACATCTCAGTTTTTATTTAGATATATTTCTAATGTTTTCCTCTCAGACTTCAGTCACTGCAAAGGAATATCTTAGGATCTTGGGTTTCATGGCATCTTTGATTCTCATGACACCTCTGGCAAGACTCCACTTCAGAAAGATACAGTGGTATTTGAAATCTTTTTGGTCCCAGCATGAACACTGTTTATCTTTTCAAATCCCAGTGCTTCGGTTTTCAAAGAAATCTTTGGTGGAGAAAATGGATATCCTTAAATCCTGGTCTACTCTTCTCCCTTCCTTGAAATTAGACAGTATGATGACCCAAACAACCTTGAAATTAGACAGTATGCTTCAAAGCAATCAGTCACCACAGACGCTTTGGACTTTGCTTGGAGAGCAGTTTCAGAAAGGATAAAAGTGCAGAGGGTGAGGGAAAACAAGGACAGATACAAGCACTTAAATATCAAGGAGATGCTTGCCAAGATCTAGGCACTTTCTGAACCATCGTTGGTCCCCAGGGCCTCTTCAGGTGGTTAGAGTTGATACCACAGTCATGTGACACATGGGAACCAGCTTGTGCCCCCATTGCAGACTAGCCATCTTTCCTTGGGATATAACTTCACAGCACAGTTTCACTTTGCAGGTATACTATATTCTGTCAGAGTGAAATTGTGTGGCAGACAAGCTGAGCAGAACCAGGGCAGACCCTCACAAATGGAAAATCAGCGGGTCTTCCAAAATTTGATCCATCTTTGGGGAGTTCCTCAGGTAAACCTCTTTGCCCCTCTCTGAAAAATCAACTGGCAAGATTCTGTTCCAGGGCTACATGAAGGGAGGCCTGGAAGACAGATCTTTACCTTTGACAGGAATGTTCCTGTATGCTTTTCCACCCTTTCCAGTAATATCCAGGTACTTCAGAAGATTCGTAAAGAATCCCCCAAATTTATTATGGTGACTCCATTGTGGTTCATACATCTATGGTTCGCCTTTTTTTTTTTGGAAAATGGTCAGGGGTAATTACCACAAGCTTTTTCACAGATTGGATCCACTCGCACAAGAATAGGGAGTGATGTTCTTTGTGTTTCACTGTTGCAGTCATCACACTTGGGTTATCTGCCTGCAGGTAGCCCTCAGTCGCCCCGAATACCAGAGCCTTGGGATTTCTGCATCGGATGCTGTCGCCTCATCCATGACGTCAGGTCATCAGGGGTATAAAACATGCAGCCGACACCATTGCATCAGCTTTTCTTGCTGCACAGGAGCCCGAAGCAGAAGCAGTTCACAAGCGCCTGTCGGCAGCCACCTGAAATTTTCGTTTTTCGAGTTTCAAACTTGAAGGCTTCTAAAGCTAAGTACCCCCTTAGGGATCCTTTTCTTTCTTTCTCAAACCGATGTCAGAAAAAGTTAACAATTGTCTTGCCTGTGGAAAGCAAATACCTCACAGAGATTTTCATGCTTACTGTGTCACCTGTTTAGGCCCAGACCACAATGTTCCTCACTGTCTGTTTTGTGCCTTGTTCAACGCCCACACTGTTCGTTGTCGGGCTATTTTTGTCTCTAAATTCTTTTGCCCTCATTCTCCGTATTCCAAAATGGCTTCAGTAAGCCATCCGACTAACGATATTCGAAAAAACACAAAGATAAAGACAGAGACAGACCGCATAGGTCCAAAACTGCCGACGACGCTTCCATTAAGCTAGTCGCCAGTTTGCCGGTACTCAGTGAGGCGCTTTTGCAGCCCCTGTTACCTGCTTCTGCAGATTTGCAGACCTCTACTGAGACCCATTCAGAGATGCTTCTTTGACTACGGAACCTGTGGATGTCTCTACCCTGGATGGGTCTGGAGCTGTGGTGCAGGCACCGGCTTCTGAGGGTGTATACCACCAGTCTCCATAGGGGTTCCCCAAGGGTCCATTTTGGGACCCCTACTTTTCTCTATGTTCACCAATAATGTAGCCTCAGCCACAACACATGGCACACTCATACAATATGCAGATGACTCGACCATCATCTACACAGCCCACTCCCTACCCGAACTGCAAAAAGTCACACAGGAAGCATTTTCTTCTATTGAAACTTGGTTATCCGATGCCCTTACTTACTAAGATCTCTACTAAAATCACACATCACACTTAAATACTTGCCAGATATGCCCTTGCAACCCCCCTCTAATACCATCCACTCCACCCACCCACTATCTCTCTCCCACCCACTACCTCTCTCTGCCCCCTATCAACAACCTACTCTTAGCAAGCTTGGCTACTCATGTACCCAGCTACCTATCACATAATACTAACTTCTTGTAGCAACAACTGCTAATGGCTGTTTTGTACCTCAAAAGCAGATTGTATCAATTGTTCACTGATGAATCTCAACTACATTTGTAACCATGTTTAGTATATGTCACCATATTTTAAAATTGTACTATGTTCTACAGCTGTTTTACATCTATGTTTTATTCTTGTCTTGCGTCCTTAGCTGGACTAATGTCTATATTTAAATGCTATGTTTTTTAACTGTATAATGCAAATAATACTTAATGTGGAGCTTTTCTCCCCGGGCCTCCACTGAAAACGGACCTGTGTCCAGTCGGACTCTCCCGGTCAACAAATATAAATAAATAAATAAATATTCAGACCTTCCGATGTTCATATCAAACAGACTACTTTGTTAATGACTACATCTACCGAATTTCACAGGCCCAGAGTTCGCACTACGCCTAGGAAACCAATGACCAAAGCACATTCTCAAGCTCCCATGCCACAGAAACAAATGCTTAGAATGGCTGTAGACATTATTACTTTAATTAGGGGGAGCCAGCCTTCCCCCTCTAAAAGACAAAGAATTTATTTTCCTTCTGACTCTTCAGACCATGAGTCTGATGACTGTGACCCCTGTGATTACCAGGACATACCCTTATCTACCTATGAGGACTCAGATGCAGAGGATTCAGTTCCCTCAGCCTCCCCCCCCCCCCCAGAGGATCTTTCCTTCAGTGAAACCTTGCATACCCTAAGAGAGCATTTCTGCTGGGAATGCCAAGACTACCCACAGTCCAAAAAGAGACCTGGGGAAACTTGCCTCAGCATAGGCTCCTGCTATTCCCCCTGTCCTGGATATTGTAGATGATGTCTTCATGGAATCCAGCCTTACCCCTGATACTTTACCACCTGCTCCTAGGCAGCCTGACAGATACTACAGAGTACTTGACTCTCACAAATTTCTCTTTAAAAATTCCACTGCGGATCCAGAGACCATTTTCCAGGATCTAAAGGTATTAAGGATTCTACAGCCAACAAACATACCCCTTTGGACAGGGATTATAGGGCTGTAGACAGATGGGGTAAGAAGGTATATTTCTCTGCAACTCTTGTCATCAGAGCTTTAAATTGCCAGTTTCACATGTTGAAGTACCAGCAGCGTATTATTGATACAATTAAACAAAAAATGTTGTTGATTCCTGATTGTGCAGAAAATAAGGACTTACAAGACTTAATGCACTCCGCAAACCAAGGTGGTAAACATACTTTTGCAGTGTGGTTTTGATGCCTTAGAAACAACTTGCAGGGCTTCTGTCACTGGGTCTGTTCTAAGAAGGCATGCTTGGCTGAAGGAACAAATCTTGCCAGACCATGTCAAGGCAATATTGCTTGATGCTCCATTAAACCAAGAATGTTTGTTTGGCTCTAAAACAGAAGTTGTTCTTAAAAAGATGGAGGAAAAAGCTAAATCCATGCAAACTGTTAAAGATTTCTTACAGTTACAGCCACTTAGATTCAGTAGGCATTGGCCTTCAAAAAACGGGTCCATTCCAGTCCCTTCCAGGCCTACTGAGCCCAAACCCAGGGGCAACAGACCACAAAGACTACAGTCTCAAGGTATGCACAGATCTAAACAATGGAGTGCTCTCTCCTCAAAAACCGGGAGTGGTAAGCCCCCCCCCCCCATGGAAAAAGTTCACAATGACTTGTCCTTAATCCTTCCCAGCCATGCCCAAGTACTTGCACCCATAGGAGGAAAACTCGCCCTGCATGCAAAAAACTGGGAGTATATTACCCAGGACCAATAAGTCTTAAACATTGTATCCCAGGGATACAGATTCTATTTCCACTCTCTGCCAACCCCAAGTGGATTACCAAACCTTCCTCCAAACCAGTGGACAGAGGCCCAAAAGCAAGTACATTCTCTTCTCAGTATCAGGGCTATTCAACCTGTGCCAACAGAGCAAAGGGGACAGGGTTTCTACTCCAGGCTGTTCCTGGTACCCAAGAAAGAGAACTCTTGGCACCCTATTCTGGATCTGTCAACCCTAAGCACCTTCCTGGTGGTACCAACATTCAAAATGCTTACACTCCAGCAGCTCCTTCCTGTGCTAGCCAAGGACTCCTGGCTAGTCACCCTAGACTTAAAAGAAGCTTATCTGCACATGCCCATAAGGGAATCTTGCAGGAAATATCTATGTTTCAGGGCAGGCTCTATTCACTATCAGTTCTCTGCACTTCTCTTTGGCTTATCTACTCCAGCCATTGCTTACTACAGGCAGAGAAATATTCAAATTTGCCCATACCTGGACGATTGCCTGATTCAGGCAGACAGTCAGGAATTGCTACTTCAGCACCTGACATTTGTAAAGAGACTCCTAACTTCTCTGGGGTATACCGTCAACGAAAAGGAATCGCATCTGGTACCAGCCAAAAGATTGTATTCCTGGGAGCAAGCTTGAACACAACTTCCCAAATGGCATTCCTCACTCCAGAAAAGCAGGTTTATTTGACAACTTATTTCAAACTACTGGCCACCCAAACCCAGCTATCTGCAAGAAAAATACTGCAAGCCCTAGTATTCATGGCCTCATGTATTCTACTAATTCCATATGTAAGACTGCATATGAGGAAACTTCAATGGTACTTAAAAAGTTTCTGGTGTTAACATTCCCAGGACCTGGAAACAGTGATTCCTATCATTCCTTGCCTAAGGACAGAGTTCCTTTGGTGGACAGAGGCTTGCAACCACAACAAGGGACTCCCTTTCTCACAACCCCCTGCCGTCCAGACTCTGACAACAGATGCATCAGACTGTGCATGGGGGACTCGCATGGCAGGCAAATACATTCAAGGCACATGGAGCCCAGGACAAATTCACCTGCATAGCAATCAAAAAGAAATGTTAGCTGTACAGAATGTACTGACAGCCTTTAAATACCTTATCCTGCCAGGATAACCCCTGATAGACAGACAGCACCACAGTTATGGGTACATAAACAAGCAGGGGGAAACTCACTCATACCCACTCTGCAGGTTAGCCATGGCTCTATGGAACACAGTCTTAAGCAACCAAGTGCACCTACAAGCTCACTTCCTGCCAGGCAAACAAAATTCACTGGCAGACGACTTAAGCAGAAATCTAATGGACCCACAGGAGTGGAAACTGGAACCAAACTCATTCAAACTTCTAATACACAGGTGGGGGACACCAGATTTGGACTTCTTTGCGTCCCCCCAAAACCATCAACTAAACAAATTTTGTACCTGAATTCCCCACAGCCAAGCTTGGAAAGTGGGTGCCCTATCGTTCACATGGGAAAACCTCTCAATCTATGCCTTACCTCCTCTGCCCCTCCTTCCAAAAGTACTCAAGATAAAACAGGACAGGCCAAGGACAATCCTTATTGCACCAGACTGACCACGCCAGCACTGGTACCTACTTCTATGCAGTCTGACAACAGTGCCACCCCAGCACCTACATCAGACCCCCCTCTCTGCTGTCCCAGCAGGAGGGACAGATTTTGCATCCCCAGCTGCAAACCCTGAACCTGGCAGCCTGGCTTATTCCCTGAATGCATCACCAGCAACCCTCAGCAAACAGGTGCTGGATGTTATCCTTGAGACAAGGAGGCCCAGTACTAGGAAATCCTATTCAGAAAAGTGGAATAGATACTGTTCTTGGAGCCAATCTCAAGGGAAGGACACAGCCATGCCCTCCTTGCCTCAAATCCTAGCTTACCTAGCAGAGCTGCTCCACAAAGGCCTATCCTTCTCATCAATTAAGATTCATGCTTCTGCCATCTCAGCTCATTACAATACTGAGTCACCCCTCTTCTTTCACCCTCTGATCAAACAGTTCCTGAGAGGAGCTAACAATTTAAGACCCCAAAGGAGAGCTCCCATTCCTACCGGAGACCTTAACTTTATACTAGCGAAGCTCACGCTTCCCTCTTTTGAGCCTGCTTGCTACAGCAGAGTTAAAATTCCTCTTTTGGAAAACAGCCTTACTGCTAGCCATCCCTTCAGCAAGAAGAGTGTCTGAGTTACAGGCCCTTATGGCTGTGGAACCCTTCATTGTCTTCCATGCAGACAGGGTGGCTTTAAACCAATCCATCCATTTGCCAACCTTTTTTCCTAATCTTCAGAATAAAGGGGAAAGGATCCTGCACTCCTTGGACTTGCACAGACAGCTCAGGTTCTACCATGACAGGACTAAACCTTTCAGAAGATCTGACCAGCTGCTAGTCAGCTTTGCTACAGGGGCAGAGGGTAAGGCCATTTTGAAACAAACCATTTCTAAATGGATAGCACACTGCATCCATTTCTGCTGCAAACACCATGGAAAACCTACCCCATAGGGGATCAGGCCTCATTCCACCAGGGCTACCTCAACCTCCACAGCTTTTTTCAGGGGAGTCCCTACCAGGGACATCCTGGAAGCTGCAACCTGGAGTTCTGTACACACCTTCACCAAGCATTACCACTTACCTATCTTTTCTAAATCCAGAGCTGGATTTGCCACAGCAGTCTTGCAAGGCCTGCTAGTCAGCTCTACTACTTCTTGACTGCCTCCACCCTTCCTCATCTTTGGGAATCAACCCAAGTTTTGTGACTGCAACAGTGAAACACGAAGAACATAGTACAGTTGTGTACACTTACCATAATGTAGATGTTCGAGTGTATTCACTGTTGCAGTCCTGGTTACCCTTCCTCCAGTCCCCTGTCTTTCTATACTTTCTACCTATCCTGTTTTTTGGCCATATCTTATGGAAATGGTATTTACTTTTTACTGGTGGTGTTCCACACCATTTCATTGCTTCTTATTTTGGGGGCTCCTGACATCTGGGGCAAGAAAAACTGATGCAATGGCATCGGCTGCATGTTTTATACCCCCTGATGACCTGACGTTATGGATGAGGTGACAGCATCTGACACAGAAATCCCAAGACTCTGGTATTCGGGCCGACTGAGGGCTACCTGCAGGCAGATAACCCAAGTGTGATGACTGCAACAGTGAATACACTCGAACATCTGCATTTATGGTAAATGTACACAACTGTACTTTTGCTACACCCCTACATCAATCATCTTGAATTGACTGTCTTGGATAATAGGGTCTTTATTCCTTTTAGATACCTGTTTTCTGAGGATGTGCAGAAGATACTAATGGAAGCAAGAAAGACTGCTACTAGAGAGTCATATATTAGCAAATGGAAAGTTTTTTATTGGTGCCAGCAACATAGCCAGCACCCATTCAGGGCTAGTTGATGTGTGGTTTTACAATGTATGGCCTTTCTTATTCCTTTGTCAATGTTTATTTCCCCTTCCTCTCATTTTCTTATTACATTTATTATTCTGTTTCAGTTTTTATGTTTATTTAAAACACATTTAGAATTTATGTCTGTTAGTGTTTACAGTAATTCCTGTGGGAATGTCTGCTTGTAGCTGTGTTTATTTGGCTTCTGTCTTTGATAAATGTTTGCTTTTACTTGTTTCTGAGGAAAGTTTCAGTAATCATCTCAGAAGTGCAGTGTGTATGTGTGCTGCTAGACACTAGAGCCTGTCTTTACTGCTGCTACTCTGCTTTATTTTCATCTTTTGACAGGAAAATGTTGCAGAACTTGGATTTTTCAACATTTACATATTTACTGTATGTATGACTGTTTTTAACATCATATGGCATTTTTACAACAAATTTGAATGTACTGCAAAGATTTTACTCTCTCTGACAAATAAATATAGTTTAAATTGTGATTAAACATATCAATGTAATGTGTTTAAAGTGTGTAGAGCCAGTTTTTACACCGACTTGGCACATAGGTTGCTATGTTTTTGCACTTTGTGTACTGGAAATTCTTTAACTGCTGTCAGTTGAAAGAATTCTGAATGCATTTCAAACTTTTTTTGTGATAATAGCACATTCTGGCAGAGTTTGGTTGTGTAGGGCATACTTATTACTAGAAACCTTAAGTGCTTATGGTATATTATCTAGTACTGTCAGTTTATTATTCTGGTTGGTGTTCTTTCCCCCAACTTAATGGATCCTAACTCTGATGCTCCCCTCCCCCATCAAATCTGACTGCACCTTAAAAGAAAGAAAAATGTTTGTCTTAGTCTACAGTTAGTGATTTTTTGGGGGACCACTGCTGTGCCTGCCGACCACTTATTTTTATCCTGGCCTCCCTCTAGTGTAGCTTTGCCAGCCCTTATGGAATCTGGGTTAGACACATTCTCTAGGACTGTTCCAGTACCTGGTGGAGGTTTGGGGGAACCAAACTCTTTAGGTGCAGGACTAGTCTGGGGTAAGAACCCCCATGCCAGACATGATAATGTGTCACCAAGCGTTTTATCTAGTACTGAAGCTCACAAGAAAAAGAAACTGAAGCTTCATCTCAAGAGCTCATAACCAAATTATAGCTGTTCATGATGATGATGTGGTTTCCTTGGCTGAGTGTTGTGTAGAAAGCTAATTCTGGTGGTTGTGTTCCCAAACATGACTCTAGTACTAGTCTGGTTAGAGACTTTTCTGTTATTTCAGAGAATGATGTGGAATCTGATGAGGGTAATGGCAGTTTCCTAGCTGGTACTGAGTCCCGTCACAGAAGGTGAAGTTCAGCTTTAGTCAATCAAGTGTTCACTTTTCCTCAGATTGTTGTTAGATTTAGTATTGTTTTTGTTTGGGAGTCATCGGAAATTGGCCGTTGGAGTAGACGATTAAGGAGCTGTTAATGAGTTGTTTCCTGTGGTCCTGGGTTTTATTTCCTCAGCCTCCATTGCCTAACAGTGCGACACTGAGCACATCACTTAACCAGGCAACGCTCCCAGGCTGAGTCTGAACAAGGTCCACAGAGATCAACGATCTACCCAGGAAAACAAAAATAAAAATACACTGCCCAGAGTTGGGCAGAGTATATGGCTTTGTACAGGATGAGATGGCCAGTTCTGTGGCTGTCTCCCTCCCTCTCTCTTACAGGCCTTGGAAGATGTTTTCAAGGCTGCCTGCAGGACACCAGTATCCATTCCTGCAGTTCCTAAAAAGGCTTAGAGAATCATATAGGGTTTCCTCAGACATGATGGGTCTCTTTTCTCATTTGACCCCTGATTCAGCTGCCTGCTTGACTAAAAAGTCCTTGGCTTCATCTAATTCAGTGCCCCCTGGGAAACAGGGAAATGGTAATATATCTTCAGGGCAAAAGGATGTCTCTCTCTAGTAATCTGGCCTTCAGAACATTAAATTATCAAGGCCATATGTGGAAATTTATTTTAGAGCATGCATATAGTTTGGATGATTTTGCTTTATCCTTACCTGCAGAGTAAAGGTCTTTTATATGAATGAGAAAGTTTCTAAGTTTACCCAGATTTCAAAACATGCTTTGAGAGGTGTGCTTGAATGTACAGACAGAGTTATAAGAAATGCTTTCTCTTCTGTTGTTTTAAGACCTTATGCTTGGTTATCTAATCAGAACTACTCTGATTTATTTAAAAGCTGAAATTCTGAATGCACCTTTAAGTTCTGAGTTGGTGTTTGGGCTCTCTGTTACACAAATTCTAAAACAGTAAGTTGACGGAAGTAAATTAATCCATGGGATATCAACTGTTTCATGTAGCCAAGTTCTCCCTAGACAAGATGCCTTCCTTGAAGGGGCAGAACAAACAAAAGTCCCAACCAAACAAATGTCAGGGATCCAAATGGAAGTGGCAGAAGACAATTCCTGAAAGCCAAACAAGAGGAGTTCCTTTCTGAAAAAGGATCAAGCCCTTGCCCTGAAAAGGAATGACTGTGTTGTGTCACAGAGCACCCCTACCCACCTCCTTCCCATTCTTCTCTTTCTTTTCCTCTTTCCCCCAGTCTCTCTCTCTCAACCCTGCAAGCCTGGCTGCAAGTAGTATAAGACAAATGAGTTCTGGGAATAATTTGGAGAGAATACACTTGGCTGTGGATAGAAAATCCTCCCACTCTTGGAGGAATCCCCCCCCCCCCACACACACACACACACACTGACCAGATTTGACAGAAATGTTTCCTCCATGGCTCCATCACATCGTAGAAGCAGGGGTCATAGAATCGGTGCCTGTGATACACAAAGTCAGTGGATTTATATCCTAGAATCTTTTTGGTACCAAAAATGGAGCAGTCCTGGAGACCCACCCTAGATTTCTCCTTTCTAAACACATGTGTAAAATTCTAAAATTCAAAATGCTCAGTTTACAGTCAGTCCTAGCATTGCTTCCTGGCCACTGTTTCATGGTGATTCTAGAGCTCAGAGATGCTTATCAAATTTCTATTGCTCTCAGTTTGAGGAAAGTTTTGAGATTTGCAATATCTGGCTTACATTTTCAGTTTTCTGAATTACCCTTTGGGCTATCTGCTGCACCTTGAGTGCTTACAAAGTGTCTGGCCCCACTGTTTGCCTGTTCTTCTCCCTTATTTAGACAACTTTCTGATTTGTGCAGATTCTGTATCCAGGTACTTGGAGTCCTTAGGCAAGGTCACATCCCACCTTTCCCACCTGAGCTTCAAACTGAACCCTCAAAAGTTATTCCTTACACAAACTCAGCAAATTGTTTTCCAGGGGTGCTGGATAGACACAGTGAAAAGGATAGCCTTCATGGCAAAAGACAAAATTCTGACTTATCAAGGCATTTTCTTGGATTTCTGTCTTCTAGATGTGGCCTCAGCAAGAGAGTTTCTCAAAATTCAGGGCCTCATGGCATCCGTGATCCTCGTGATACCACTAGCTAGACTGCACATGAGAAGAGTTCAGTGGTACTTGAAGAATTGTTGGACCTAGCACCTTCATCCCTTGGACTTCCAGGTACCGGTAGTGGATTTGTGATACAGCAACTGCAGTAGTGGAAGGATCTAGGACTCCCTTTTTTCTCTTCAGACTTCAGTCTAATCTGTCCAGATGAACTCTTCAGATTTTACTTCTGGGGGAGGGGGCAGAGTCCATGGGAGTTCAAGTGCAAGGCTTGTGGAGTCCACTGGATATGCCAAAGCACATAAATGTAAAAAAATAAAGATGTTTGCAATGATTCAAGTTTTAAGTTATTTACCACTTACGGGCTCTGGGCCCTCTTCTAGTGGTCACAGACAACTTTACCATGAAGTGGTCTTTGAACAAGCAAGAGGTACAAGGTTATACCCTCTTTGTCATTTGGCAGTAATGGCCTGGGAGCTGCGTCTATAGCATTCTCTGACTTTTCAGGCCTAGTGCTTTCCATCAGAACAAAATTTAGTGGCAGACAGACTAATCAGATCCTAGACAGAACCTGATGAGTGAAAGCTCCATGTAGAGGACTTGACTCAGGTGTGAGGAGCAATTGAAATAGATGTGTTCATCTATTTTGAAAAGGCAACTGAATAAATTCTGTTTCACACATTCTTGGAGCAGTTATTCTATCATTAACATAATTGGGAATGTTCCTGTATTCATTTCCACCCTTTCCAGTGATTCCCAAGGTGGTACTTAAGAGTCAAAAAGAATTACCAATGACCAGTGATTATTGTGACATCCCCCTTTTGGCTCAGAGAAAGTTGGTTCTGAGTTTTAATGGAATTGGCCAAGGGGAGTTAACGCAAAATGAACCTGCTTACACAGCATTAGGGTGAATGGAATGCCCCAACTTCGAGCAGTTGTAACTGACAGCTTGGATGAGTCTATTTTGATACCTTTTAAGTACTTGCTCTGTGAGACTGTGCATCAGGTATTTAAGGAGACAAGAAAACCTGCAACTAGAAAATCTTAGATTTGCAAGTAAAAAAAGATTTTTAGGTGGTGCTTATTCAATAACAGAGGTCCCAAAAAAACGGTTTCAACCCCTTTGGCTTTGAAATATTTTTGTGAGCTACTTATAGATGGTTTGTCATATGCTTCTATCAAAGAGCATCTTGCGGCCATCTCTAGTTGTTTGCCCATAGATCTCTCAGTTTCATCTCTTTTTGTGGTCAATCAGTTTACAAAAGGAGGGATGCATGTGAGACCCCTTAGAAAGCAAATTCCTCCTCCCTGGGATCTCAGCTTTGTTCTTGAAAAATTGACCTTACCTCCTATTGAACCTGCCCATCAGGTTGATTTACAGTTCATTACTTGGAAGACTGTTTTAATCATTGTTCTGACATCTGCAAGGTGACCCTCTGAGCTACAAGCTCTTATGGTGATTTTTCACAAGGACTGTGTTGTGTTATGCTTTACTGCACCATTCATACCTAAACTTGTTTCTGAATTTAGCTTAAATCAAGCCATCAATCTACTAGTGTTCTAACCTGATCCAAAAATAAGGTAGAAAAGATTCTTCATACCTTGGATGTACACAGGCAGCTCAGGCACTACCTTGGTAGAATAAAGTCCTTTAGTAATGCTGAGTAGCTGTTTGTCTACTATACGGGGGCTAAGAAAGGGCAACCTGTTTCTCTAAGCAGTCTATTGCATGATGGTTGTACTCTACTATTTTCTGTTACTCCAACCATGGTAAATGTCTTCCAGGCAAGGTAAGGTTAAAGCTCACTCAGCTAGGACCTTATCCTCTTCGAAGGCATGTTGGAAAGGGATGGACTCTGGAAGCATTCTAGAGGCTGCAGCCTGGTTCTCTGTTCATAACTTCACAAAGTACGACAAAAAGAATTTCTTTTCACGGTCTAGAGCAGGCTTTTCTAGGATCATTTTCCATGAGCTCCTGAATCATTATCCTTCCACGTCCCAGGTAGGGTAAACTTTAGCAGTCTACCCAAAATGCCACTGAAGCAGTGGGTGTAATGAGCATAGTGCAGTTAGTTAAGTCCTACTTATCTGTAACTGAAGATGTTTGTATTCCACACTGTCTCAGTGGCACCTTGAGCTATCTGCCAATATACCCAGTATTGGTCAGTTTTCAAATGCTGAGACTCCCTTCTCTCTTCCTTTGACAGCTGGTTGGCTGATAATACCCTGAGGGGGAAACCTTGAGCTGTCACAGGAAGTGAGAATTCCGGCTTTTCTGCTTCCACAGAGAAGGAGAGTAAAGTACCTCTTGCCAGAATCATCTAGCAAGAGTAAGTTCACAGTCAATCATAATGCCATATAAAAAAACAAATCCAAAAAAAAACCTAAACAAAGAGATTGAAACCCACCTCAACTATGCACAGTCTGGGGGATTGTGGATGGGTGGTGCCAATGAGACAGGGAGGAAATAAAACATCTATTGTTAGGTAAGTAGGACTTGGACAACTGCACTTTGCTTGTGTATGCAGACCATAATGTAGTCATTCACATAGTCACCTTAGAAGAACATGAGGTTATAGTGCCAGTTATCTTTCTCACAAAAGCTTCTTTTCTCTGCTTAGTGATGGCAGGGAGCAAACAGAGGGAAGGAGTTCAACATATCCTTGTAATGTCAGCTTGACAGTTAATGGGCCTGCCTTAGGGGTATTTCACATCTGTGTCTTAAGTACTCCAGCCCAGAAGCTCTGAAGTCAAGATATGTCTTCCCTTTCTCAGGCTGATAGGCTGGACAGAATAGAGGCAGGGGAGCTTCTATGACTGAGCACATTTGATTCGAACCATTCAGCCTAAAAACAAAAGTATGAGACCAGCATCACACTGGTGGTAGTAAGGTCTGGAAGTCTTACCAGAAGGTAGATAGCCCTGATGGTAATTCTCATGGGTAAGGAATTTTAGTGGAACAGTTCCCCTTTTAAACACACACAATTATGGTTAGTTTGTCTGAATTGAAAGTCTGAGAAAAAAATTAAAAAATGCAATCAAAGTTCAATCTCTCTGTTTCTGCATTGCATGCTAGCTGTACAAGATAGTTAGTTATAACTCATTAATTCCTAAGAAGCGTCAGTCTGTAGTCCTGGTTTGATTCACTCACTATGTACTTGCTCAGAGTCACAAACTCTGCAAGTCACTTGACCAAATGTTGTGTCTTTCGGCTTTTCCTGGTTAAGGGTCACCACAGCGGAACTCCGGTTCGCTAATGATTGGCAGTAGATTTTTACGTGCCGAGTTGCCGGCCCTGACGCACAACCTTCAACGAAGGTACGCCCATTCACGCATGTCTCCACACAGAAGACGCTCTAGCTGAGAATCGAACAGGACAACGTCTTACTGTGAGGTGACAACCAAATAGTCCTTAAATATCACCCCTGAAGAGAGGTACCTGCTGGTTTTTAATACGGTTCATAAATTAACAACAGTAATTGACAGCTTTGTCCAGCATATGGATTCCAAATGAACTACAAGAAAGTATGTGGTAAGGATTTTTATGTTTTTTAATAAATTTTCCAAATAAAGGTGAAATCATATGCACTTGCATGTGCGCTTGAGTGTGTGTTAAACCAAACCAAGCAGAAACTTTGCAGTGTGTGGAGGGTGTGAAGTTCACTCCTTGAAAAATGATATGCACATAGTTCACTAATAAAATTCAAACTTTGAAATATGTGCTACAAAATAATAAAATAGTAGGTAGTTCACAGTTGAGATAAAAATGAAATGTCCTTTACTGAAACACACAAACAAGCGATCCTAGTTGAGTATGATGAAAAGCATTAACGACATTCATTAATTTATAAAGCATAAACGACATTCATTAATTTGTGTATATGTGTGTATATATATATATATATATATATATATATATATATATATATATATATATATATAAATAAATAAAATCAGCTTATTTGGAGCAAGGGAGTGGTTACAGAAGGTGGTTCTGTTAAGAGCAATAAAAACATTAAACTCATTCCTTTAACCATTCCCCCTTAACACAATAGTGTAACCTGAGACTATGCTACCTTAGAACTGAAATTTAAAAGATAGAGACAAATTAAAATATATAATATAAGAACAGCTTATTAAGGCTAACCTACTAATCCAAACTTTATTAAGAAACTAACTCACTAATAAAAGTGACTATTTAACTAACAAAAAAATCTACCACTAAACATCTATCAGAATAAATACTAGTAACTTATAAACTGAAATACTTTTAACAAAGATTGCTTTTGTACCAAATACTTCGTCAGATTTGTGTGTAAAAAAACATATCATAATATTAATGTACATATGTATAAATCTACAAGTAAACACCTAAGTAGGCTGAAAACTGTATCTATAATTGCTACGGTGGAAATACAGTGGAAAATATTAGAACTAGTGAAAAATGTTAGAAATAAAGCACTGAGGCCATGGATATCTGTTCGTGTGTGGCATCTAACTAAGAAAGCACTTAGTTTAAATGAGTCAAAGTATCAGAAAACAGTATCAGTGTCAGTTATTTTCATTGTAAAATATTTATAATGTTTGATATTTGTTTATAACAATATTAACATGTATAATATTAGAATGTAATGTCAGCATTAATCAGTCCCATATCAGACTTTTAATAGTCTTTTAAACATTGAGGCAGTTTTCTGAGTTCTAGTATGCTTGTTATCGAGCAATAATAATTAAGCCCTGGTTTTCTAAAAGAGCTCAGTTTCAACTGCCACCACAGTAGTTCACATTTTTTCTAAAGGATTAGGGATGTCTCCTTCCAGTTCCAAAAGGTCCACACAATCAATAATTTGAAATTTAAAGCCAGTGTGTCTTTTGTGAGGCAGGTGCCGAGAAATCCTTTTAAGTCTGTTGAGCATTTTCCCCACATAAAATGCTTCACAGTTATTGCAGCTTGCCCTGTAAACCACCTGCATTCAGTTACAGTCACCTCCTGCGTTGGTTCTAATCAGTTTCTTTAAATAAGGGCAGAAAAATGTGTCTCCCTCCTGTATGTGCTGACCAAAAAACACAGTTGTCTCCACACTTATTGTAATGGTCTGGGCCTACCTTCAACCCAACTCCTGATGTTTCTGGCTTCATAGCCGGCCTTAGACGTAGGCCAGATAGGCGGCTGCTTAGGGCTCTGCTCTAGCAGGGATACCTTTCTGGTAATCTGGATGGTATAAGTAGACCAGGATGGGGCCACTGGGTGGTGTTGGGGGGGCACTGTGGAAACATTTTGCCTAGGGCACCAGTTGACCAAAGGCCATCCCTGTCTGGCTTTCCTATACACAAAGGAAGGAGCTTCTGCAAGGATGTCCATTACATCATGGCATCTTTATCGTGTGGAAAGGAGAAAGTACTAAATTTAGAAGATTTTGTCTACTATCTATACTATTTGGTCACCATAACAAAATCAGTTTCTCTCAGCATTTAAGCAGATTGAACTCTACATTTACCTACAAAACGAAGTCTACAGGACTGCACTTGGTCACCATAACAAAATCAGTTTCTCTCAGCATTTAAGCAGAGTAGGTTGCACATAAAAATCATTTGTTAAGCTTTCACTTAGTGTTGTGTAATTAAGCAGGTCACCATTTTGGTCAGCCATAGGGCTCTTTTTTTTTACTTGAGTGTTTGCCTCCTTCCCCTGTAACTTAAGTAAACTGACTCTTACATTAAGAGCTGTAATACTTACCTTATAGCTTTAGGACACCTTAGGAAACATTGTAAACTGCACAAGTAACCGTTGTAAAAATTCCCAAAATTGTATACTGTTGGTCTGTCTTTCCTGCTTAAGCATAAGTGAAATTACAGTGCAGAGTGCAAGTAACATTAAAATTAAAGTGCTGA
Source organism: Protopterus annectens (assembly GCF_019279795.1). Classification (NCBI taxonomy): domain Eukaryota; kingdom Metazoa; phylum Chordata; order Ceratodontiformes; family Protopteridae; genus Protopterus; species Protopterus annectens. The sequence continues at coordinate 975,084,941 of NC_056729.1, forward strand.
GTGCATATTTTAGGCCCTTATATTCAACTTACCTCTAGTGTGGTGTCTTGAGTCAATCAGGGTATTTCCTGTTACCACTCCTACGGTCTTCTCTTTCCCCCACCCCCTCTTTCCTCAAACAGGTTAAACTGCTACAATTCAGCACAGGCATCATTTTCAAATCTAGGTGCTTAGGATTTCCCTCTCTCTTCCCCCCTTGGCTGACCTGGTGTGACTTAGTGTAAGTTTCTTCATTGTATGGATCTTTTACTGTTTTTTGTGTAACTGAATGACCTGCTGCTAAATTCTGATTCTGCACAGACTGCTCTATTGTTTTGCAGAGACCCTATAAGTAGCTAGTGACTTTACTGAATTTCTGTGGTAATATTTGTGTTTAAACTGAACCTGTACCTAGAGAAAGTGTATAATCAGAGCTCCTACTTGCTGCATGTGTTTTTAATGTTTAACTTACATGCACACATTGAAGAAGTGCTTTTATGACCTGAATAACTTGAGCTTTTACTGGCAATTTTCCAGTTGTACAGTTATGAACAATTGATTTAGTTTTTCTGGTATATCTTTAAAATCTGGCAAGTGTTTATTTACTGCATTGCTCTCTTGCTTAGGTTTCTTAGCTATAAATCTTAGTTCATTCTGAAGTGTGCTACTTTACCCCCCACCCTCAAACCTTTCTGAATGTATTATTATAAAATAACTGCCTGTTGTTGCCTTCATGCTTACCCTAGAATCTCTGCTTTTCTCTTTTCCTAGTTGAACTCTACATTTATCTACAAAACGGAGTCTACAGGACTGCAATCGGTCAACATAACAAATTCAGTTTCTCTCAGCATTTAAGCAGAGTAGGTTGCACACAAAAAGCATTTGTTAAGCTTTCACTTACAGTGCTGTGTAATTAAGCAGGTCACCATTTTGGTCAGACATAGGGCAATTTTTTCTACTTGCGTGTTTGCTTCCTTCCCCTGTAACGTAAGTAAACTGACTCTTACATTAACAGCTATATTAACAGCTATAATACTTACCTTATAGCTTTAGGACACCTTAGGAAATCTTGTAAACTGCAATAGCCCCGCTACATTCGGGCTCTCTTTGCTCCCCTCCCTGGCCCCAATTACCTCCTGCCCCCAGTACCTCTAAATTTAAAGTACTATAGCCACTTCCCCACTTTCTAGATCCTATCTGCTTTCATCTGGGATAATTCCTCCCACCCCCATTCTTCTACCTACATTTTAATAGCACCTATTAGCTTTCATCTAGCATTCTCCCATCCCCCTTCCAGTACCTTTACCTCACCAAATCTATCTTCTGGTGTTGCATCACCAGGTAAAACAGTTCCTTAACTCACTAGGTGAATCACAAATAATGATATACTCCTCTTTACTACCTCTTTACTACCCCTCTTGTTCGCACCATACCTCCTTACCTTGTATGAAAACCAGTTTCTCACAGGATTTCAGGTCCCGAAAGGTCATACTATCACCCCAGCTGTAAATCTTCTCACCTTCAACCATACTTACAGTACCAGGTCCTATCCAACATCTTGTTCAGTCTATCAGCGTCTCAACCCCAGGCACATTAGCTCTAGATCCAAACACTGCCACAAACTAATAAATTCTTGAAGTTCATCACCAAGTATAGACTTAACCTAATACTTGGTGGTGATATTCACCCCAACCCTGGCCCACCCACTTCAGATACACATACCCCCTCTACTTGTAATCTAAGCTACAAACCTACAATTAATAGGCCAACTAACTCTTTCCTAGCCTGTCATCTCAATATTAGAAGCATTAATAACAAGGTACATGAATTGCATGCACTTCTGGATGTCCATTCCCCCGAGATTCTCTGTTTATCTGAAATCTGGTTAAAACCTAACACTACAGACAATGAAGTGCTACCACCTGGGTACAACATACACAGGCTGGATCCTGCTTCCAGGAAGGGGGGTGGGGTAGCTGTACTCTGTAAATCTGAGTTGAATGTCACTATAGATGTAATACAACCACCTCCGATTAATAACTCAGAGATTCTTGCCACCAAATTGCAGCTTAATAAAAATAAATGCATTAATATCATCTTGTATGTACATTCCCCCAGGTAACAATATATCTACACTTGAAGATATCCTGCACTGGCTATCATGTCACTACCCCCAAGAAACCCTACTACTTGGAAACTTTAACATAGACTGGGGCACCTGTTCCTCAGAATCCCCAACCACCCATATTAACCTGCATGCATTTACACAAATCATATCCACCCCTACCAGGATAGGTAAACCCAACCAAAACGAAAGCATACTTGACTGGGTACTCATAAATAGTCACCCCCAACTGTACACCACTGGTACCCTCCCTGATGGCCTAAGCGATCACCTTCTCACATATGTAATTAAGCACAAAGCCATTAATTCCCAACAACCCTTACTCAGAAAGGTTAGAAACAATAAACACTTTGACCCTGCCAAATTCCAACAAGAACTAAACTCATGTAATTGGTCTATTCTAAAACACCTCCCCTTAGAGGAAGCAGTAGCATACTTTAACAACAAATTCCTTGAGATCCTTGATTTGCATGCACCTGTTCGTTCAAAGAGAACAAAGGCAAAAACTGCACCATGGCTTTCTAAAGAGTCTAAATTCAAAATTACCCTTAGAAACAAAGCATGGGCTTTATGGCGTTCTTCTAAAGACCCCCAAGATCACATTAAATACAGGCAATCCAGGAATGAAACTAAAAAATCAATTTTACAAGGCAAAAAACAATACTACTGTAATTTACAGACAGTAAATCAAAATAACCCTCAGAAGTTTTGGGCAGGTTTAAATAATCTACTACATCCTGGACAAACTTCAACCCCAATCCCTGCTGCTACTATTGATAAAACCCCTGAAGATGTTTGACAGTTTTAACCGATTCTTTACTGAGACAATTCAAGCCCTAGTTTGCCAACTACCTCCTAGCTCCCCCGGTCCTGAAAGTACCACCCCTAGAAACCTACTCACGTTCAGCTTCCAACCAGTCGCCACTTCACTTATCTGTACCTTCATCAAAAAATTAAAACCCACCACACTTTCTGCTGATCAACTCCCTGCCGAGTACTTACAACAATCAGCTGATGCTATTGCTTACCCTGTCTCAATAATAATCAATCTAACCATAGTAGAAGCTAAAATTCCCACCTTCTGGAAAATATCCTATGTAATCCCACTTCACAAAGGAGGCAGCTCTACTGAATTCTCCAATTATAGGCCAATAGCTATACTCTCTCCACTTGCAAAGTTTATGGAAAGATGTATTCATAGACAACTCATGCACCACCTAATCCAGAATCACCTTATGGCAGACAATCAGCATGGCTTCAGTCCTCATCACAGCACTACTTCAGTCCTCCTAGCCTTTACTAACACCATAAACCAAAATCGCAACAATAATTATATATCCTCAGCCCTCTTCTTGGATCTTTCCAAGGCATTCGATATGGTTGATCACCAACTTTTAATCCACACCCTGCAAACATTCTGTCTAGATACTAGAGCCCTTCATTGGTTTCAGTCCTACCTGAATGGTCGACAGCAGGCTGTCCTCTGGCAGAACAAACTCTCTAATCTTCTACCTAGCACCCTTGGAGTACCACAAGACTCTATACTAGGGACCTTGCTGTTCTCCATCTTCATTAACGACCTTTATACTGTCATCCCAAAAGTGAGCTGTATCCAATATTCTGATGACTCTACTCTGATTTGCTTGGCCACATCTCCAATAGAGTTAAGGTCAGCTACCCAGACCACCTTTAATACAATAGAAAACTGGCTTTCTGAACGTCGTCTGATCCTAAATCCCAAAAAAACAAAAATGCTGTTATTTTCACCAACATGTAGGTCTACCGGTTTCACCTTTACCATAAATTCAAATGATGACACAATAATCCCCCCTGACCCTTCTACAAAACTATTAGGTGTCATCATAGACAATGATCTAAAATTCGACTTGCATGTTAACCAAACTATCAAAACCATCAATAAAAAAACTAGGGTCACTTTACAGAATAAAAGCCTTCCTAACCCCTCCAGCTAAAATTGCCATAGCTCGCTCTCACCTTCTTTCAACCCTTCTGTATGCATCCCCTCTACTCTTGAATTTAAACAAGACTGTCCTTAACAAACTCTCAATTTGCTACAACCACATTGCCAGGTTTGCCACTGGGCTGTCTTTTAGGACACATCACTGCATCAATCTAAATCAGCTTGGGTGGCATGAACTACCCAGCCTAATCTAGTATAACCAACTGATTATGGCCTATAAAGTCCTGTATAATCCGAACAATACTCCTGCGCTTAAAAATATTATCACCCCCTATAACAATCCTAGACCGCTTCGATCCTCTAACAAACTACTAATTCAGACTAGCAAAATTAATAACACAGCCAGTGACTCTTTCTTTGCAAACTGTAAGTAGACCCTGGAACTCTCTTCCAACTGATATTACCTTACTTTTCTACCTTAGGTCAGTTTAAAAGTAGACTCAAACAACATTTGGCACTTAACTGGCTATGTCAATGTATCAAGCCTGGCTAACTCTCTCTAGAATGTGTAAAAATCTGTTGACCAGTTTACTGTGTAATTTAATTGAATCCTGATTTATGCTCGGGATTAACTCTAACCTGTGGAACTTGTTTAACTTGCTTACTTATGTAATCACTGTAAATAGTCTGTAATATGTAATGCTGGTATTCTGTAATGCTGTATCTGCTTACCCTTGGAGCTTTTCTCCCCGGGCCTCTGCTGAAAACGGACATGCATCCAGTCAGACTATCCCAGTCAACAAATGTAAAATAAATAAAATAATCTGAATCAAACCACCAGCTTCCTGCATTTCACCTCTTCCCACAGCCTCACCTCAGTAGTCTTCTTAGATGTGCAGATTACTAAAGAGATGGACAAAGGTAAAATGGGCACAGATTTTTACAGAAAACCTACCAGAGTAAACCTCCTGTAACATAATAAGAGTCTCCATCCCACCAGGACGAAATATAATGTTATGTCCCAGGGCTACAGGTTGGCCAGGATCACCACAAAAATGGAATCCTTCCTTAAGAATCTAAATGATCTTGAAAATGACTTTTTGGTGAGGGGATATAAAAGCCATATGTTAAGAAGCACTCTGGAACCATAATTGAACTAAAAAGTACAAATTCACCAGCACTTAACAGTCCTTATAGGAGGATTTTAAAGAAACCTATGGACAAATAAATGTAAAGACAGTTGTATCTTGACTTTTACTATTTATTATTACAGCATCATTAATATTATTACAGAGAACTAGGCCATAATTGCTGAAAGCTCATATCTAATGGACATCTTCAGAAAAGCTCCTTCCTTTGTGTATAGGGAAGCCAGAAACATCAGCAGTTGGGTTGAAGGTAGGCACCACTGGGTACATGCATCAATAAGTGTGGAGCCAACTGTGTTCTTTGTCAGCTCATAGACTGGATTAATAGGTTAACCTTAATAAGCTGTTCTTATATTATATATTTTAATTTGTCTCTAGAGTTTAAGTTTCAGCTCTAAGGTAGTACAGTCTCAGTTTACACTATGGTGTAAAGGGGGAAGGGGGACTTGGTTAAAGGAATGAGTTTAATGCTTTTATTGCTCTTAACAGAACCACCGTCTGTAACCACTTCCTTGCTCCAAATAACGTGATTATATACAAATTAATGAATGCCTTTAATGCTTTTCATTATACTCCACTAGGATTGCTTGTTTGTGTGTTTCAATAAAGGATATTCCATTTTTAACTCAACTGTGGAATAATAATAAACAAAAAACTGTGGAATACCCAAGGTGACCAACGGTCCCAGTTTTCCAGGACAGTCCCAGTTTGGAAGTCTCTGTCCTGGAATCCCAAACATTGTCTTTGGGACACAGAAATGTCCCAGTTTAGACTGCTCACTCTGAATAGTGACTTGGCTTCCCAGGGTGGCCAGTCCCCCTGCTTTCCCATCCTAAGCAGCTCTGGGGACTTTGTGATTTTTCGGGGATGCCATTGGGTATGGGGTAAGGTCAGATGCCTTTGTCCTGGCAGGAGCCATTCAGGCCCTGCCACCATCAGTCACTCCCTCAAGGACTTCCATCGTGGGGGGTTCTGCTTGATCCCACTCACCCAGGCAGGAGCTCTACAGGCCCTACACCCATCTGCTGGTGCTCCCATACTCACTTCTGTCAGGGCCAAACCCTACAGTCCTCCCCTTCGACCTGGTCAAGAGACCTTCCCAGGCTGTGGCCCCTCATGCCAGGGGACTTCGCCGCCTGCATATGTCCTGCAGGCTGCCAAATTGTACCAGATCACTCATGCCCTCGGACCCTCTCAGGGGAGCTTCCCTCCAATCCTGTCCTCTTCTCCGGAACTCCCCTCAGCCGCTGAAGGGCAGATCTGCTCTCATGAAGGCTTCAGAGTCCCCCTGCTTTCTCATCCAGGGCAGCTCTGGGGACTTTGAGATTTTTTAAGGGTGCTGTTGGTTATGGGATGAAGTTGGATGCCTTCTCCCCGGCAGGAGCTCTTCAGGCCCCTCTGCCATCCACCCTCGAGCTTCCTCAAGGACTTCCATCATGGGAAGCTCTGCCTGAACCCGGTCACCCAGGCAGGAGCTCTCCAGGCCCCGCTGCTGTCTGCTCTAGTCCTCCCTTAAAGACTTCTGTTGTGGGGAGATCTGCCTGACCCCCCTCACCCAGGCAGGAGTTTGCCCAGCCCTACCACTGTCTGCCTTTCTCCCCCTTCCATTTTCTGTCCCAGAAGAGGCATGGTCTGTACCCCCTCACCCAAGCGGGAGCTATCCTGTACCAGTCACTTTCCACCTCTCTCTCTCTTCCAGACTTCCTTCGGGACTGACCCCCTCTGGGGTTCCACTTCTATCCGGGAGAGAGAGCTCTTTTCCAGTGTTACATATCTGCTAACTGCTGCCAAATCATGCAGTGTTATGCACGCTCTTGGAGCCTCTCAGGGGATCTTCCCAGCCTCATGGAACTCTGCTGGGCAACAAAGCCTCAGACAGTCCCTCAGCGCCAGACTTCCATGACACTGGTTCACCACTTTGCCTTGCACCTAGGGCTTTCAAACTCACAGGGGAGATGGCCCTGGGACCCCCATCTCTGCACTTTTTGTGGAACACCTCAGTCTTTCACCCCCACGGTGCCAGGTGACGACTAATGTGCATCGCTTCAAGCCTCCTGGCATGTGGCCTCTTGCCTTCTGTGTGGTGCTATTCACAGAATGACATCCCCACAGTGCCTGGTGAAGGATGGGAGGCCAACCTGCCTGCCCCAGTGCGAGATAACATGGATGCCCTATCTCCACTCCCATGGGGGGGTGGGAGAATGGGATTGCAGACCTGGCTTCCCGGGGCGGCCCTTAAGTGTCCCAGTTTAGGTCCTGTAACAAAATGGTCACCTTGGGAATATCTACTATTTTATTATTTTGTAGGATGTATTTTAAAGTTTGAATTTTATTAGTGAACTAGGTGCATAACATATTTCAAGGAGTGAACTTCACACCCTCCACACTGCAAAGATTCTGCATGATTTGTTTTTTACCCAGTAGAGTTTGTATACTGGGTTTTCTGAGACTTCATGGGATACCATGGATTTTTCTTTTTGTGAGCATGTATTGCCACACACACACACACACACACACACACACACACACACACACACACACACACACACACACACACACACATTTTTTTTAACACTTTTTTTGCAGCCACTTTTTGTTGATCATCAGCTTCCTCCCAGTCATTCTGACAATTCATTCCCCATTAATGGAGCAAGGGTGAGCTGGAAAGGTCCATAGTGGGTGGTTTGAGATTTCTATCAGTCTGTAGGATACAAAGTATAGTGACAGAGCTTTGACTCTGTGCATATAGGACATGTTGTTTAGGCCTTGTATACTTTTAGTAATGTATCTCTGTGGGTGTTACAGTTGCTGCACGTGTCTGGACAGAAACATGCCAAAGTGGGCATTATATACAGTGATTGGCCTAATTAGGGCTGAGTAAAGTGGGACAATGACATCCTTAGATCTAGACACAATCTCTTTGTTTATAGGCTGCACAATATAGAAGATCTTTTATACAACAATGGCCACGTGTTTTCCAAAAGTTAAGTCACTGTCCACATAAGATGTCCTTCTACATCACTGTTGTAGTATTCTTCACAGTAGGGATCTCCTGCAAAGGATAGGCCAATGTCAGGCCAGTGTATCAAAGCCTTTTAGATCTTGTATGCACCGCACGTCACACGTATACTCCCCATACAAGATGTAGGGCATAAAGGTGACATATGGACACAGTTGCACAGAATTTCTTTGCTGCCAGTTGAACGCCATCATTGCTCATCGGTCTGAATGCTATCTTGCTGTGCTGAATACCTAACCATCAGATAAGTGCCCCATTGGGGTCTTTTTTTTTCTTTTTTTCTTTGGTCTTATTATTTTTGGATGGCTATCCAAGTTGGGAAAATGTCAGTGTGGGAGGCCGATTCCCCATAAGGATCATCACAAATAGTGTCTTTTTTTTGTGTGGGTGCTTCCCACTACTAAACATCCTGTAGCATTTGTGAAGAGTTTCTATCCAAGACTCCTAGATGCAGGTCGTCTTCCTAGGCCATTGGTATTGAGAACCAGAAGCTTAAACTGTTAGTCCAGGGTAGCATGGCAGAATCGTCTAACCCCAAAGTACCATTAAGCAAGAAGATTGCCAAGAAATCTTATCCAGATTCTTTGGCTGTCCATCCTCTTCCTGACATTTTTCTGGAAGCAGGTGATAGCTCTGTAGGCTGTCCTGTGTCTACATTGGATTCCTCTACTGTGACACCAGCATGGATACTTCTTTTTGCATGTCCTCTGAGGCAGAGCTGCAGTTGATCATCTCAGAGTACCCTAGAGGGATTCCACAGATTTTGGTTTGGGAAGAGATTCTGGTTACTGTTATTGAATCCTGTTAAAGGTCGCAGCCTCCAGTGTTTGTTACAGTTGATATCCCTACCAAGAAATCGCAGAAGACTAAGCATACTTCTGCATGCCCTACAGATCCTCAAAGAGAATGGCAGGCGTTTACTAATGGCCTGTTGAATGCCTTAATGACCCTGAAGTCCCTCCCCAAAGTGGTTTCTGTGGCTACTCCTCCTTGGACTACTCCTTTCAAGTGGAATGGGGAACCCATTTCCTCAGATGAGGATTCGTAGTCTGATGATGGCTCCCTGTCCTAGTCTTCCCAGATGCCTTCTTCCTTATCTTATGATTCTGACGAAGAAGAGTCTGTGAGTCCTGAGCTCCTTTTGAAGAATTGTCTTTTTGAGACACTATAGCTATAATGATGAAATACTTTTAGTAGTATTCTTCTCAACTGTCTCGTATCCAGAAAAGTTATTAACTGCTTCATGTGGGGACTCTTAAACCTTCTTTAGTTCTTCCCGCTTTGGCTACTTTGTTAGACAGCTTTATAGTTGATTTTAAGTCTCCTGATTCTCAGTCTCCTTTTCCAAAGAAACCTGACCAGTTCTATAAACTTTCTGAGGATTGTGAATTCTTACTTAACTCATTACAGCCAGGTGATGCTTCCAGGCATCTCTGCAGTTACATCCTACTGATTCCTGTAGGCATTAAATATTGCTTGTTTTTACTTACATTGATAATTCCAAAAACAGTGCTACATACAAGGTATTAAAATAGTCCATCTTAAAGCATGTACAATAGCAAACACAGGTGTATTGATATTTGACCTATGTGTAATGCAGGTAAAGATAAATTAATCTTTTTGTTTTTATAATATTTATTTATATTATTATAAATCTCATGATGTTAAGTTGTCAATCTCGCCTTCATTCTTGCTGGATGGGTTCGGAGCCGATCCTCGGCTCCGACTCAGCCAATACTAAAAGCTCGAGAGCTAATTCCACCGGCTCGAGGCTCCCCTATATCCCACAATGCTAGGCGGTAACTACTCAGATCTCGTTTGCCGCTATAGCTGACGAGGTGCTCTTCTACTGGCTCAGGCAGGTTAGTTTAACTTTTACCTTTTCAGGTACTTCTAAAACCCCCTTTTTGTTGTTCATATCTTAGCCCTTTTAGTTTAATTTAAATTTAGATCTCTCGACCCCTTTTTGTCGAGTCCTTTCCCTTCTCCCCTTATCTTGTAGGCCTTCGGCCCTTCCCTTCCCCCAGTCCTTCAGTGACTAGTTTAGTTTTCTTTTTTGTCAGTAAGGGCTTGTGTGTGTGTGTCTGTGGCTTTTTAGCCTTTAGTTTATAGTTGATTGTTAGCTAAATTTAAAATAACTCTTTTATACAGGGTGTGTCTGTGGTGTTTTTTTGCTGTTGTCAGGCACTTTCCATACAATGTCTAAGGAAAAGGTCTCCGGCTTCAAGAAGTGTGACTCGTGCTGTCAGAAAATGTCTCTGACAGATGGTCACACTTCTTGTGTGTATTGCCTGGGGCCTGTGCACCTGCAGGACTCATGTGCTGTCTGCCATGGTTTCAGCCCTCGAGTCCTGCAGGAGCGCAAGAACAAACTCATTCTAAGGGGTTTGTTAAAGCCTGAAGGCCCCCCGACTCAGTCTAGTTCGGGAAAACCTTTGAAGGCTTCAAAACAGTCGACTCCTGCTCCTGAGTCGACTGTAGTAATGTCGAAGCAGGCTCCGACATCGGCTCCGGCTGGAGCCGATGTTTTTGGGCCTCAAACTATTACCTCGGCTCCGGCTGGAGCCGAGGCTGTTAAGTCTTCATTAGCTCCGATACTATCGGAGCCACATTCTAAAAAGAGATCGAGATCCCCTTCTATAGGATCTACCCTTACTATTACTTCGGCTCCGGCTGGAGCCGAAGCTAGTAAGTCCCCATCGGCTCCGATACCATTATCGGAGCCATTTCACAGAAAGAGATCCAGGTCCCCCTCAATTGGTTCTGTACACTCGGCACCAGGATCTCCTCTACTTTCGGAGCGGAGTCACAAATCACATTCCTCTCGGTCTTCCAGGTTGTCAGACCATGATTTGCAGAGGGTGGTGAGTAGACTTCTTAAGTCCGAGGCACTGGCCCAAATGCTCCATAGCCCGACTCATCAGTCGTTGGCTATTCCCGTCCCTCATTACATTCCTCCTCCGACTCCTTCGAGTTCGGAGCCAGGGCTTGTTGGAGCCATCACTGTCGGTGCGTCGGATCCGATACCATCTTTTGGCTCTGTCGCCTGCTCGGTCTCCTCTTTGGAGGGATCTTGGCGCCGGGCTTCCTCATCGGCTCTGAGGGGCGAGTGGCATCGGACCCTTGTCCGACCCCGCCTCCCTCTCGGGCTTCGGCTGGTGAGTTCAGCTCCGACATCGGCCGAGCCGTCTCTGTCGGTGCCGGAGGGGTCCTTATCTCTTCGAGCGAGGGCCTCGTGCCTTGCCTGACAGCGATGCCTTCGAGGTCATGCGGAGCGTGCTAGAACCAGGTTCTGCCCCACAGTCTGCTCCCTCAGCCCCTCCATCTACAGTGCCTGCGGTGATTTCTACTCACCCCTTGTCTCACACCGCAGAGAACCAACTCCTCAAGATTCCCCATTGGGAATTTCCTCCTCTTCGAGGTCTCTCCTGACCCTGCAGGAGATCCCCTAGGAAGAGGCAGTGCAAGAGGAAGCACATTGACTCCCCTGAGTCTATCACCTCTGACACTGACTTAGAGGAATCTGAAGGGTCCCCTCATTCCCCCTCTGAGGATGTCTCCTTTGCAGACATCCTTGAAATCCTCAAACAGAGGGGGAATTGGCCAGCCCTTAACCCTTCGGAGGATGAGTCAGTGTATCTTGAGGCGTTTGGTTCTCACCCTTCTACCTCCTGGGTGTCCCCTCCCTTTGACCCCCTTATGGAAGTGGTGGCAAGGAAGGCTTGGATGGCTCCTGACTCAGTGGAACCCACCCCGAGGAGACCATCCAAATTTATCACTGCTCCCTCAGACAAACAGTTTCTATCCAAAGGTGTCCCGGTTGATGCCATGGTGGTGGCTGCGGCCACAAAGAAGGAATTAGCTGATCCTTCTGTTCCTGTCCATCCTCCTAATAAAGAGTCTAGGACCATGGACAGATACGGCAAGCGGATGTTTTCGTCAGCGACCTTTTCTATGCAGTCGCTGAACTACTTATGCCACTTCACTCGTCTCCAAAGAGATTTACTCAAGGATATGGATGAACTGATGAAGGATCCTACAGCTGAGGGGTTCAAAGACACTATGAACTCCCAGTTGGCAACCCTAAATTCAATTGTGAACTCCTCCATGCGACTGGTTTCATACGCAGCAGATGGAGCGAGTAGATCTGCAGGCACAGGCATTGCCTTACGAAGGCATGCCAGGATGCGACTGTGCAACCTTGCGGACCCTTTCAAGGCGTCCTTCACCAATTCCCCCTTTGACGGATCATCTTTGTTTGGTCCACAGGTGAAGGATACATTGACCAGGTGCGAGGTGGAAGGTAAGACTCTCTCTGCCGTAGGAGTCCGTTTTTCCACCCCTTCTAGACCCTATCCCAAAGGTCAGAGGGGAGGGAAGATGTGGTTCCGGAAACAATCTCAGGGAGTCTCATCTGACGCACAAGGCCGATTCCCCTCTAGAGGCAGAGGGGGCAATAATAATAGACCCCGCCCCAGAGGCAGAGGAGGTCCATAAAACCAGGGTAGCAGAGAGGTGTTCTCTGACAAACCCTTTCAGCACCCCTGAGGGCCTGCCCGGCTGTCCACCTTCGGAGGCAGTCGGGGGAAGATTATCACTGTACCCAGAAGCCTGGCTTTCCTAACTCAAGACAAATGGGTACAGTCGATCATATCCGAGGGTTACAAAATTCCCTTTATTCACATTCCAACTCAACCAAAAATCCCTTCCAGATGTTCCACCGGTCTAAGGGAAAAGCAGCATTGGAAGTCTCAAAGCTGCTATTAAAAGAGTCATCCAACCAGTCCCAGCAGACCAGCAAGGATCCGAATCTACTCCAAATTCTTTTTGGTACCAAAAACAGGGACTGGAGGCCCATTCTAGATCTCAGTCACTTAAACAAGTTTGTCAAGAAAACAAATTTCTGGATGGTCACGCTACAGTCCATCCTACGCTTCTTGGGTCAGGACAATTGGATGTGCTCGATAGATCTTCAGGATGCACTACCACATCAAAATGAACCGACGCTCCAGGAGATATCTCCGCTTCAGGCTGGGAGCCAGTCACTACCAGTTCAGAGCCCTGCCCTTTGGTCTCACTACAGCCCCCCGAGTGTTCACCAAATGCATGGCAGTGGTCACGGCTCACTTGAGGCGCCAGGGATTCCAGGTGTTTCCATATCTGGACGATTGGCTCCTTACGGCCACCACCAGGCATCAGCTTCTACTATCCAGGAATTTCACCATGCAAACCTGTCAAGCTCTAGGCATCTCAATAAATTTGAAAAATCTGCCTTGTCGCCTTGTCAGTCTATTACTTTCATTGGCCAAATTAGATACACAGACTCTTTCAGCAACACTCACAGAGCAGAGGGTTTTAGACATTCGGAACCAAGTATCCCTTCTGTTGCAATTGGTCAAAGTCAAAGCCAGATTAGTGTTAAAGGTACTAGGACTCATGGCAGCAGCTATTCCCCTTCTCCCCTTAGCTCGCTTTTACATGAGGATCCTCCAGTGGATGCTCTTTACCCAATGGTCCTTTCAACGACTCCCAATGTCCCATATCATACTGATAACTCAAGTATGCAAGAATCAACTATCTTGGTGGGTCACATCACCTCAACTTCTCCAAGGAAGACCCTTCACTCTCCACCCTCCAGTTGCCACGTTGACAACAGATGCCTCCCTGATCGGGTGGGGGGGGCATTATCAGGGCAGGGCACGTGGCAACCCTTCGAGTGCCACTTGCACATAAATGTCCTAGAGATGAGAGCAGTGCTTTTAGCGTTGCAAGCCTTTCACGACTCTCTTCCCAAAGGGACTATTGCAATCCAAACGGACAACATGTCCGTGGTGTGGTACATCAACAAACAAGGCGGAACCAGATCATACCCTTTATGTCGAGAAGCACTCAGACTTTGGCAATGGGCGATCTCTTCTCAACGTTTTCTGACAGCGACGCATATCCCCGGGAAATCCAACGTCATTGCAGACAGGTTGAGCAGAGCAATTCTCATGCCACACGAGTGGTCTCTAAAGACATCAGTTCTAGAAGAGGTATTTCTAAGATGGGGCCATCCTTGCTGCGATCTTTTTGCTACTCCCAAAACAGCAAGTGTCAAGACTTCTTCGCGCTCTTCCGTTACCAGGTCTTCCCACCAGAGACGCTCTAGTCCACGATTGGCCCCGGGGACTTCTGTATGCCTTTCCCCCCTTTTCACTGATACCTCAACTAATTCAGAATGCCATCGCCTTGAGAGTGACTATGATCCTCATTGCCCCTTACTGGTCTCGACAGATATGGTTCCCCTTTCTTCATCGTTACCTTTTGGAGCAGCCTTGGCATCTGGACCCAGTACCAGATCTCATTACCCATCAGTCGGGTCAGCTGCACCAATCTCTGTCTTCCCTAAACCTCACAGCATGGTTTCTCCAATTCCTACCTTAGCCAGGCTTCCCTCAATATCTCGCTCGGTCCGAGATATATTGATAGCCTCTCATAAATCCTCTACCCGGAAGATTTATACTAGTAAATGGAAACGCTTTTCCCTTTGGGCATCATCGAAAAACATTGATCCTTTTACTGCACCTATCCAGTCCATTTTAGACTTCCTGGCGGAACTATTTCATTTAGGATCTTCTGCATCAACCATTAGAGTTCAGTTGGCTGCCATTTCAAATTTTCATGTGGGTGTTTCAGAATCCAGCATTATGGCTCACAAACTTTGTAAGGCCTTCTTAAGAGGTATATTTCTTCTCAAACCTCCGATCAAAGACCCTCCGCCTCAATGGGATTTAAACTTGGTTCTGGCATCTTTAATTCTTCCCCACCTTCGAACCAGCGGCTTCATGTTCTCTGAAATTGCTTTCCTGGAAGACACTTTTTCTGGTAGCTATAACTTCAGCGAAAAGAGTATCAGAACTCCAAGCCCTCTGCAGTCGTCCTCCTTACCTAGTTTTTCACAAAGACAGAGTATCTCTCCGGACGAACCCATCCTTTTTACCAAAAATCACTTCTCAAATTAACCTAAACCAGATTATTGATCTCCCCGTTTTTTTCCCTAACTATTCAAATAGATCAGAGCAAAAGCTGCATTTTTTGGATGTTCATCGCCAACTGAGATATTACTTAGACAGAACTAAACAACTCAGGAAATCTGATCAATTGTTTCTGTCATATGCAGAAGGAAGATTGGGCCTTCCAGTTACCAAAGTATCTCTGTCTAGATGGCTCACTTCTACAATTACTTTCATCTATGAGATCAGACATCAAAAATTACCCTCAAGACCTAGAGCTCATTCAACCAGGGCATTAGCTACATCCATAGCCTTTCAGGACAGATTGCCAATAGACTCAATCTGTGCAGCAGCCACATGGGCTTCTCCTCATACATTCATTTCACATTACAAATTGGACATGGTTTCCAGAAGCCGTGCCAATTTTGGTTCCACTGTTCTCAAGAGTCTGTTCCGATAGGCCACCCGGGATAAGGTGCTAGGGACGCGGTCCCATCCAGCAAGAATGAAGGCGAGATTGACAACTTAACATTAAGAAGTTATGTACCTACCATAACGTTCCTTGTTAGTTGTCTTCTTCTCGCCTTCTTTCTTGCGTCCTTCCCTCCTTCCCCCAAGCCTGGACAGACCGACTGGAATTCTTTGTGTTTCTTCTTCTGAAATTTGTTACTCCATTTTTGGAGAGTAATATTGCTTGGTATAGCTACCAAATGAGATCTGAGTAGTTACCGCCTAGCATTGTGGGATATAGGGGAGCCTCGAGCCGGTGGAATTAGCTCTCAAGCTTTTAGTATTGGCCGAGTCGGAGCAGAGGATCGGCTCCGAACCCATCCAGCAAGAAAGAAGGCGAGAAGACAACTAACATGGAACGTTATGGTAGGTACATAACTTCTTATTTTTTTCTAAATAAGTGGACCACCATAGATGGAACTGCTTAGCCTCATATGAAAGCTCTCAGCTGGATGAACAAAATGCTGCTGACCATATGTGTGTAACTTGAGCAGTTGATGAAATATTGCAAGTTGTTTACAGAATATTATGGACATAATAATCACTGTGTTTCCTATGACTTATAAATTCCAGTTTAAGATCTAGAACCTAAAGAATGCTACCACTCCAAAATGAGAGTGTGCTGAAGAAGTTGCCATTTACACTTCTTTAGTAACCTCTATGGTTCCAGAGATATGAACATTTGTTTGAAATGTGAGGAAATAATTTCATTCTATCAAAAAGCATAGGCTCTGCCCATTGGCAGTTACAGTGCAATCTTCCAGAGATCCAGTGGAGGGAATGAGTTTAGTGTCCCTCTGCTGACCCTACTGCGGTGTCAGTCTTCTCTGAAAAGCTTTTAAACTTTTGCCCTAATCCAAGTGTCTGTCTTCAGATAAGGATAGTAGGGCAATGGAGAGAATTGGCAAGAAGGTGTATACTGTTTCTACTGTTTGTACTGTTTCTACTTTGGCCTTTTGGGACATCAATTATCAGGCCCATGTGACCAGATGTGCTGTGGCCCTGATTTCCCAGGCTTCTCGTGTTATTTTCCACCTCCCTTATTCTGAAGCAAAATCTTCTGCTATGTATGGCTCGCCAGTGTATCAATTGTAGCTATGATGCTGCTGCTGCATCTTCTAGAGGTGCTAACTTTGGGTCTGTCATGAGACATTATTCTTAACTTTGCCTGCGGTCTTTACCTGAAGACATCTAAAGCCAAGTTGCTGGATGCTCCTTTGGATACAAAAAAATCTCTTTGGGACTGCTGCTCATATATTTAGGTCTGTTCAGGAAAAAGGTAAGGCCTTGCAGGATCTTAAATATATTTTGTGTTCCTTTCCCTAAGTTACAGAGGAACTATCCTATTAGGTCTGCTTTTGTTCACAGGCAACCTTGTCAGGCCACCTCAGGCAGGATGGGTAGTAGGCAAGCTCCTCCTGCTAAGAATTCTCAGGCTTCTGTGGCTCAGAAGCCTCCTTTATTCCTTAAGCCTACTTCTTGACATCTTGACCCCCCACCACTGCCCCTCAGCTGGGTTCCCTTGTGCATAGGTTCATAGGTAGGTACTAGGCTATCTGCCCGAAGGCATTTATAAGCCTAGCCGGAATGTGTTTGCTTTTGCTGCCCCCTCAGATTAGTTCCCTGTGCCTCTGCCCAGCAGAGCCATTGAAGTGATCCGTGGGGTAAACTTTCTGTTTCCCATCCACTCATCAAGGTTCCTCTTGAAGAGGGTTAGCGAGGAGCTCTGCCTAATGTATATTGGAATCTTGTTTCAGAGCATGGGAAGTCTCTGGGACAGGAATCTGTCCCTCCTGCAGTTCCTATTTATTGTTGTGGTGAGGTTCAGATCCCTAGAGAATGTGGCTGGAGGGGATATGGTTTTCTTTAGGTGGAGCATGTCCATCAGTTCTGGGTTGGACATGGCCTTGTATGTCAGGCAGAGATCATCTCTGAGTAGGCGGTATGCAACCGAGTACAGCTGGAGTTTCTTCATTCGAGCTGCATAGGGCATCTGTTTGAGGCCAGTGATCCTCTTGGTGAGGTACTTCTGTGGTCTTTCCAGCTGTTGCAGGTGTCTTGTAAGGTACATCCCAAATGGCTGTTGCAGGTGTCTTGTAAGGTACATCCCAAATGAGGTGTTGTACTCTGATGGGTCTGATGAGTGATGCGTAGAGGGGAATAATGACCTCTTTTGATCTGGATGCAAACCCTTTTGTGATTAGGTGGGCCACATAGAAGGACTGGACATATAAGACTTTCTGGTTGCAGGTTTGTTCATTCATGTTGTTTGATTGTTCATTTGGCTCTCCCTCAGTCTTCCAAATATTTGGCATATCATCACCTTGGATTATTGGGTTCTTTCTATTATGTGTCTCTCCCTCCTTTTTCTGAGATTTCTTCACCTCCTCTGGAACAACTTCATTTCTCAGAGGTCCTTGGGTTCCTCATGGATCAGGGAACGATTCAGTCTACCCTTCCTTCACAAGTAGGAAAGGGATTTTACTCCAGGATTTTCCTGATTCCTCGAAAGGATGGACTCTGGGACCTGTTCTGGAGCTCTCCTTGCTCAACACCTTTCTCAAGGTTCCTTCTTTTCAGATGCTTACTCTTGAAATGCTGTTTCCTAATGTACTACCCCAGGCTTTTCTGGTGTCCTTGGATCTGAAGTATGCTTAGCTTTTTATTCCTATTCACCCTTTTTACAGTAGGTTTTTACTTTTCTCTGTTTCCTCATCTCATTTTCACTTCTCTGCTTTGCCTTTTGGCCTCTCTGCTACCCCAAGGGTATTTACAAAATGCCTAACACATGTGATTGCCTTTTGCAGGCTACAAGGCATTCAGATTTCTCCTTATCTAGATGACTTGCTGCTTTGCGTGCCTTCTCCCAGTTGCCTGTTACAGGATCTGGAGTTCACCATATGTCTCCTTCAAAGTCTGGGATTCACTATCAACTTTTAAAAGTTTATCTTGACTCCCTCTCAGGATCATGTGTATCTGGGTTGCAGGATTCAGACAGTGCCAATGTTGGCTTCTCTTCCACCTTCAAAAGTTCTGTCATCGACAGCTTTCTCTCTCTCTTGTCTTCTGCCAACTATTCCAGCCTGATAGCTTCTTCAAGCCCTGGGATTCATGACTTCTTCTATTCCAATGCTTCCTCTTGCCAGACTGAAATCCAGAACGTGGAACTGATATGAG
This sequence comes from Protopterus annectens, assembly GCF_019279795.1. NCBI lineage: Eukaryota > Metazoa > Chordata > Ceratodontiformes > Protopteridae > Protopterus > Protopterus annectens. The sequence continues at coordinate 975,103,815 of NC_056729.1, forward strand.
GTACCACTGAAGCTTCCACATGTGCAGTGTGCCTCTCCTTCCTTGTCTAAAGCGGGAATTTGAGTGGTGGATTCAGGAACTTTCCCTCAAGCCAGGCCTGCCCTTTCAGCCTCCAGTTACTTCTCAAGAATTATTCATCAATGCTTCAGACATGGGGTGGGGGGCTTCCTGTGGTCATTTGAAAGTTTAAGGTCTTTGGCTTCACCACCAGAAGTTAGACTATATCAACATCAAAGAAATGAGAGCTCTGATTCATGCAAAGACTTTTCACCCCATGCTGTCTTCAGGCTCTCTGAAGGTTTACACGGACAACACCATAGTGTGATATGTCAACAAGCAAGGGGGGGGGGGTACAAAGTCTTGCCTTCTCTACAGATGGTCTCTTCAGGCCAGGGATCTATCACTCAGCTTTCAGTTAAATCTTCAGGCAGTGTATATTCCTGCAGAGCACATTCTAGTGGCAAATGCCTTAAGCAGGTCCAAAATACAGGCACATGATGGACATTTTTCTGGATGTAGTCCATCTGTGAGGTATTCCTCAAGTAGATCCTTTTACCTCCCCTCTGCACAGACAGCTGCCTTTTTTCTGTTCCAGAGTGCCACCATCTGGAGTTGAAGTCGGATGTTTCTCTATGCCTTCCCTCCCCTTCCCCTACTTCCAGGAGTCCTACAGAAGATTCAGTTGAACTCCCCAAAAATTTTGTTTGTGACTCCTTTTTGGACAAGACAGCACTGGTTCCCATTCTTAATGCAACTGACAAGGTGCAATCAGCACCCTCACACAGGGCAAGGAGTGACTCATCCATTCTCACTTATCCACTCTTAAACTGACACTGTGGGTGATAGGGTTTTGATCCCTTTTAGGCACCTCTTTTCTGAAGATGTGCTCGGGGATTTACAGGAGGCAAAAAAAACTGCAACCAGAAAGTCTTGTATGTCCAAATGGAAGATGTTTTCTGTTTGGTGCCATACTCATAAATAAACAGGATCCTTTTTCAGTGGGAGGGCCCTCTGGTTCTCTACTATTTGTGTGAGTTGCTCCAGTTTGACTTGCCCTATTCTTCTGTAAAGGCCCATTTGTCAGCTATTTATTTATTTATTTTACATTTGTTTACTGGGAAAGTCTGACTGGACTAGGTCCATTTACAGCGGAGGCCCTGGGAGAAAAGTTCCACAATAGCTAACAATATTAAATGTTTTTTACAGACATTTAAGAACAAGCTCACAATGATGAACAAAGACAGGATACATTTAAACATTATTAGCATTTTCAAACTGGAATATAAATACAGACAGAATAGATCTCAGCAGTGTGCATGGTTAAATGAGCTACTTGCTAGCTATTAGATTAACTGTTAAAAGAGTTTTAGTACTGTAGAGTGTTACAGTGAATTAATAGAGAAGCCTTTCTGGTCAGTAGGGTGTGAGAGGTGAGAGACATTTTTTTTATGTAATACATGGACATAGCCATGTATTCATTAGGTGTGATGTTAGGATTTTAGGGTGTTTTTGAAATGTGAGGTAGAGGAGCTAGCATTCAACGAAGGGGGGAGGGTATTCCAGTTTTTAGCAAAGGTGTGGGAGAATAGTGCTTTTCCTACGGTATTGTTAGCTCTAGAGATACAGAGGAGTGATTTGTCATTAGAGCGTAGGGGGTGATTTGCTGTGTATTGAGTAAGTAGTTGTCCTAGTGATGGGGTTTTATCAGGATATTTTAGAATGTTGTGAGCAATGACTAGCTGGTGGTAATTGAGAAGTTGTAGAAATTCTAACCATTGTAAGTCCCTAAGAGCTATACAGTGGTGTGTTCTGAAGGTGGAGTTGTTAGCAAACTTGGCAATCTTATTATAGCATGAGTCAAGTTTGTCCAGGTCTATTTTTCTGATACGATTAAGAATAGGTGCTGCATACATTAGTGTGAATAATAAATGAGTTTGTGCTAGGGTGATTCTAGCTTGATCTGTGAGGAAGTTTTTGTGTCTGTAGAGTGTACCCATTTTTTTGTGGACCTTTCTGATGGTTTGGGATATATGGACATCGAAGTGAAGATTTTTATCAATTTCGATGCCAAGGAGTTTGGTGTGGGTTGAGGGAGAAATGGTAGTGCCATTTCTGGAAGTGATGTTAAAGGAAAGAGGACTAGTCTTTGATTTGTTGGGGGTAAATAACAGCAGTTTCGTTTTGTTTGGGTGTAGGATGAGTTGGATACCAGTAATCCACTTTTCCACAGAGCTAAAGGCTTCCTGGGTGAGTTGTTGAAGGGAGGTGAGGGAAGGGGCTGTGCAGATTAGAGTGGAATCATCTGCATACTGTATAAGTGAGGCCTGTTGGGTTGAAGTATGTAAGTTGTTGGAGAAGATAGAAAAGAGAAGTGGGCCTAGTATAGAGCCTTGTGGTACACCTATGGAGGTTGGAAGTTGAGGGGAAAAGATACCATGCCATTGAACAGACTGCTGCCTGTCAGATAATTCTTGAACCAGGCAATACTAGATGGGGCAAAGGATAGGGAGGCTAGAGTATCTAGTAATATGGGGTGTGAGACCATGTCAGACGCTTTGGAGAGATCCAAGAATATGGCAGATGTAACATTGTTATTTCTGTGTTGGTTAACTATGTTAGCAAAGGAGAGAAGAGCAGTAGTTGTGCTGTGATATGGCCGGAAACCATGTTGTGTGGTGGACAGGAGTTTGTGTGTGCAGGAATTTCATGACTTGAAAGTGAATACATTTCTGTAGTAGTTTAGTAAGGGGAGATAGAATGGCAATTGGACAGTAATTTGAGAAGTCATAAGAATTTCCACCTTTATGAAGAGGAGTGATATATGAAACTTTCCACAGTCAAGGGATGTAGGATTCTTGTATGGAGCGGTTAATGAGGAGGGAAAGGTAGGATACGGACTCTGCGGCCATTTTTAGGAAGTTAGCCGATAGACTATCAGCTGCAAGGGTGGTAGGTTTTAATTTTAGGAGGAGTTCCTTAATTGTCGAGGTAGGAAGAGGTGAGAGAGTTAGGGGGGGAATATTGTTTTAACATTTGGTTGGCGTATATGAGGGGTTATGTTTGGATAATTGGCTGGATAAGGCTAGAATGGAGTCTGCCTGTCTGCCCTTGAATTGTCCTTTGGCTTCCTGCTTTGAGTTCAAACAGTTTATTAAAGGCATCCTACATCTTAGGCCCCCAAGGAAGCCTATCCCTCCTCCTTGGGACCTTAATTTTGTTTTAGAGAAATTGACCCAGGCTGCTTTTGAACCTGCAAATTCAGCTTCTCTGCAACATTATACCTGGAAGACTGTCTTACTACTTGCTCTTACTTCTACTCAGAGGGTTTCTGAGCTTTAGGCTCTTATGGCCATCCCTCCTTTTTTTGTTTTTTTCCCAGGGACAGGGTGCCCCTTCATATTAATCATTCTTATATGAAATGTGATCAATGAGCTGTTCTTGAATCAGGCAGTTCAACTCCCTTACCTTTCTCCTTCTCAGTCTGCTAGTGAGACTATCCTACATACCTTGAATTTACACAGACAGCTACGGTATTATTTGGATAAAACCTAAGGTTATTTGTAAATCCGACCAGCCTTTTGTTTCTTTTCATCCCAGTACATCGAGTTTGTCTCTTTCTAAGCAAACCATCTCCTCCTGGATATAGGCCATTTGTTTTGTTGTTCTTTTCATGGCAGATGTCTGTCTTCTTTCATTAGATCTCACTCCACTAGAGCTGTTGCCTCTTTTGGTGCTTTCTTCAAGGGGTTGGACACCAGTTACATTCTTGAAGCTGCTACTTGGTCTTCAGTGCATACCTGTACTAAGCAGGGACTAAAGGTGGCAGTGTCTCGTTTTATATAAAAAAATAAATGCACCTCAAGGCTGGTCATACAGGACAATACACTTGAGCTTCTCCATGTTCATATCATTATAGACAAAATCCACTCCCACTTCCTTGCAAGCTGTAGGTCCCCTCTGTGGCCCAGGAAGCCCATACCATGTATTTAGTTGTATTGGAAACACTCACCATCCAAACCAATTTCATATTCATCGGCGACTTTAATTATCCCACTATTAACTGGGAACCCTGTATGACCAAAAACATACAGGCACAGAGATTCCTGGATTTTTTAAACACAAACTGCTTGGACCAGATAGTCAATACACCAACCAAGGGTGCAACCATACTGAATCTGGTCCTCACTGATATGGGAGAGTGCTGCACACCCCCTACTGTAATGTCTTCCCTGGTAAGGTCAGGCCACAAAATGGTCTCCTTTGAAGTAAAAATAAAACGTTGACTCCCCAGCTAAACCTGGAATATTCAGGAACTACTCTAAGGCTAGCTTCCTGCTATTAAGTGATAACCTGGCAAACTGTCAAGCCCCCATAAACCATGATAACACTGCTGCCTATGCAGAGCTGTTCACAGAAACCCTGTACAAGCATGTTAGTAGCTGCATAGAGGCAGCTGTGACCACCAGGCAGAAGTACAGAACAAACTCAAAAAACAAGCCACCGTGGTGGAATCACAAAATCAATAGGCTGTATAACAGATGGAAGAAAATCATGGCAAAAATTAGGAGGTGCAGTACCCAGCAGGATAAAAGCACTCTTATCAAACTAAACCAATAACTCAGATGACAAATAGTATACTAAAGCCAAGTTTGAGGCAAATTTGCCCTCCCAGACCAAGGACAACCACAAGGCATTGTTTAGCTATGCCTGCAACCCCCAAAGCAATGCACAATTGTATGCAAAGCTCATTGTAAATGGAACCACCTATATCAAGCCAGAGGATGTAGCAAACATACTAGCTGATAAATTCAGCTCCAACTTTACCCCCTCCTCTCTCTGTCTCCTTCAACCTTCCCTCAGGAAATACAGGCAAATATAACTCCCTCTGCTATCACTAGGGAACAGGTCTTTAATGCTCTCTTTAAGGCCAGGAACACTGTATCAATAGGCCCAGACAATATCCCAAGATACCTTCTAAATAGCATGAAATATGACCTTTCAGGCTGTCTGGAATTGCTGTTTAACTGTAGGCTCCAAACAGGCTTTGTGCCTCTTGTGACATTTGACAAAGTTTCGGTCAACGCACTCTTAATGAGCGCAAAAATAAACTGATACTGAAGGGGTTACTTAAGTCTCCCTTTTCAGAGGCCATTTCTGTGATGGAGGTCTCAACTCCTCCTATTAAAGACAAAAAGAGATCCCACTTTGTTCCCTGCTCACCATTGGGTGAGTAGGGTAAGGCTGTGAAATCAAAGGTCCCAAAGTTGTTTTCAGAGCATAAATCTGCCTCTACAGCTCAGTCTTCTTCGGCTCCGAGCATCTCGAAACCTTCGATACCGGCACCAGTTTTGGCATCGGTCCTGCCTCCGGGAATGATTATCACCACACCTATTTTGACTTCGGCACCAGTGGCCACTTCGGCTCAGGGCACACCTTCAATTACTTCATCAGTTACGATTTTGGTACCGGCCGTTTCGGCTCCGAGTGCCACTTCGGTATCGAGTTTTGTACTGACTACACTGGATTTGACCCCTTTACTGCCAGTCTTGAAACTAGAGACTTTGGTGCCAGCAGATTTTGCACCATGGACCCGATACTCCCCTTCTGTAGATCCATTTCTGGGCCAGGTGTATAGCCTGTTCATTGAACATCCTGACTCTCCATCTGGAGTGTACACTAGATCCACCAGGAGCCTGTTGGAACACGACGTGGTGCATCTTGTGGACCAACTGTTGTTACCAGGGGGATACCCACACTTTCTAAGACCTATCCACCTGCAGGACTTCGGTTGGTTTCTCCACAGACTCCATTTTACACTCCTCCTTCGACCATTTTGGTTCCGAAGCCTTCTGCTCTGACATCCTTCTCAGAACCCATCACCTCAGTGCCTACAGTGCATCTCACTCCGGCTCCGAGTTTGTCCCTTTGATCTTTGGTTCCTGGTCTCCAGTCCCCTGTCTTTTCTGGCACCAAAAAGAATCGTGAGTAAAATCCAGATCTGTGTTGGTCTGCGGAATCGGTCCTTCCTCAATCTGGGGATTGGGGATGGAAGCTTCGGCCCAGGGCATGGAGCAGTCTTTCTCCTCGGTTCTATCCTCAGTGCCAATAGCCACATCCATCCTGCTTGAGGCTTCATCTGGGCAGGTTCATTGGAGCGGGATGTGATCCAGGTCCCGAGGTTGTCTTTCTCTGTTCTGGGCTCCTATCCCTCTTTGGGGTCTCACGTCTGGAAGCACTCCTTTGATGTTGGAACCCCAGTTTTTGCCCCCTGAGCTACAGCTGCCACAGACCACCCCCCGGGACACTGAGCAGAGAAGCCGCAGGACACCCCTGTTCAGGGTACCCCCACTGAGGAGCCTTCTTGAAAGAGGACATGCAAGAGGAAGCACATGGACTCGCCTGAGGTGTCCTTAATGGAAGACATGGATTACGATGATGGTGAAGGGTCTCCTTGGTCACCTCCTGATGATGTCTCTTTCAGAGACATCCTGGAAATGCTAAAACAGAAACGTGACTGGAAGCCCTCCAACCCTTCATCTGAGGAGTCGGTGTTTCTGCAGGCTTTCCGCGCCTGGCCTTCTACCTCTTGGGTGACCCCACCTGCCGATGAGCTCGTCGTGCAGTGTGCTTGGAAGAACCCTGATTTCATTGAGGCGATCTCTCTGAGACCAGACAAAATTCTTTCCCCTCCCGAGGAGAACCTGCATTGGTCCAAAGGGTTACCAGTCAATGCTATTGTGGTGGCGGCGGCCATGAAAAAGGACTTGGCTGAGGAAAGTCCCGCTGTCCACCCACCCAACAGGGAGTCCCAGGCAGTGGACAGACTTGGAAAGCGAGTTTTTGCATCAGTGACCTTTGCTATATGGTCCCTGAACTATTTGGCACATTTTAAGAGGCTCCAGAGGGACTTGACCCCCGAACTCTCTGCGACGCTTGCAGGGCAGTTGTCTGACGAGGTCAGGAACAAAGTGGCCTTGCAGCTCGCAACACTGGAATCAATATCCAATTTGTCCATGAGGTTGTTTTCACACACCACTGAAGGGGCAGCTAGAGCAGCAGGTTCGGGCATTGTCATGAGGCATCATACCTGGATGCACATTTGTGACCTCGCGGACCCCTTCAAGTCTTCTTTTTGAATGCTCCCATGGAAGCATCATCCCTTTTTGGCTCCAAAGTGAAGGACACACTTTCCAGGTGCGAGCAAGATGTGCCATAGGCCTACAGTTTTTCAGTCCTCAATGTACCTTCTCCAGGAATCAGAGGAGTGGGAAAATGTGGCACAAAAAAATCTCAGGGTCCTTTCCATGCTGATGATACCCCTAGGGGTAGAGGGGGTAACAATTCCAGAAGATGCCCCTATAGATGCAGAGGGGGGGTCCTCGTAATCAAGGCTCCAGGGATTCATTCTCTGGACAGCCTTAGCAGTGCTCCTGAGGAGCAGCCCGATTGCTTACCTCTGGAAGCAGTCTGGGGTCATTCCTCTCTGCACCAAGCTGCCTGGCAATCTATTACCACTGATCGTTGGGTGCAGAGTATCATCACCAGAGGTTACACCATTCCCCTTTCTTGTCAACCAAATCTTCCAAGAAAGCTTCCCGACTTTCCACCCAGTCAAAGGGAAGAAGCAGCTTCAGAGATAATAAAGCTGTCTCAAAAAAGAGTCATCCAACCAGTCCCACCAGACCAACGCGGATCCGGATTTTACTCAAGATTCGTTTTGGTGCCAAAAAAGACAGGAGACTGAAGACCTATTTTGGATCTCAGCAGCTTAAACGAGCCTGTCACCCAAACCAAATTCCTGATGGTCACAGTTCAGTTCATCCTCCCCTTTTTAAGAGAAGGCGATTGGATGTGCTCGATAGATCTCTGGGATGCATATTACCACATCAAGATGGACAGCCTTAGCAGCGCTCCTGAGGAGCAGCCCGATTGCTTACCTCTGGAAGCAGTCTGGGGTCATTCCTCTCTGCACCAAGCTGCCTGGCAATCTATTACCACTGATCGTTGGGTGCAGAGTATCATCACCAGAGGTTACACCATTCCCCTTTCTTGTCAACCAAATCTTCCAAGAAAGCTTCCTGACTTTCCACCCAGTCAAAGGGAAGAAACAGCTTCAGAGATAATAAAGCTGTCTCAAAAAAGAGTCATCCAACCAGTCCCACCAGACCAACCCGGATCCGGATTTTACTCAAGATTCGTTTTGGTGCCAAAAAAGACAGGAGACTGAAGACCTATTTTGGATCTCAGCAGCTTAAACAAGCCTGTCACCCAAACCAAATTCCGGATGGTCACAGTTCGGTTCATTCTCCCCTTTTTAAGAGAAGGCGATTGGATGTGCTCAATAGATCTCTGGGATGCGTATTACCACATCAAGATCGACAAATGCTCCAGGAGTCTGCTTCGTTTCCTGCTAGGGGCCAGTCATTATCAATTTCATGCTCTGCCATTCGGTTTCTCTACAGCCCCCAGAGTGTTCATGAAATGCATGGCAGTGGTCACAGCTCACTTGAGACTACAAGGATTCTGGGTGTTTCCATATTTGGATGACTGGCTCCTCACCGCCCCCACCGAGCATCTTCTGGTAACAGCACTGCATTATTCTCTCTCTCTCTTGCAATTCAGACAATATGTCAGTGGTCTGGTATATCATCAAGCAAGGAGGAACCAAGTCTTACTCCCTGTGTTGAGAAGCCATGAGAATTTGGCAGTGGGTGATAGCTTCCAACCTCTTTCTGATAGCAATGCATATTCTGGGGAGCACCATCATAATTGTGGACAAACTGAGCAGATGCATCCCCCTGCCTCACGAGTGGCCCTCAATCCCAAGGTGGTGACAGAAATCTTCAGCCACTGGGGCCAGCCTTGCTGCGATTTTTTCGCCTCCCCATCGAACAACAAGTGCAGCAGATATTTCGCCCAACGTCCCCAGGAGGAAGAGTCTCCGTGTTACGTTCTAATCCACGATTGGCCCACGGGACTTCTTTACACTTATCCTCCCATTCCCCTGATTCCACAATTTCTAAAGAAAGCTCTTCAGTTGAGATGCAAGGTGATCCTCATAGCTCCGTTCTGGCCTCGACAAGTTTGGCTCCCCTTCCTTCGGCCTTGGCTAGTATACTTGCCGTGGATTCTGGACCCTCTTCCAGATCTGATTACTCACCCCCAAGGGTTGAGCCACCCAAATCTGTCCACTGTCAAGCTGACAGCTTGGTTTCTTTGCTTCAGTTAGTTGCCAGGCAAGATAATATCTCCTTGCCTTTTCAAGACATCATTCTGGCCTCTCATAAACCATCCACCAGAAGACTATATCAGGATAAATGGAAAAGGTTCTCCATATGGTCTAAGGATAACATGCTAGACCCGTATTTGGCTCCAGTAACTGCAGTACTTCAATACTTGGCTAGGTTTTTTGATAATGGAGCCTCTACCGTATGAGTACACCTAGCAGCAATTTCTACTTTCCACAATGGTATAGATAGCACCCCTCTTATTTCTTTATGTCTATACAAGGCCTTCCTCAAGGGGACCTCTCATATCAGGCCTCCTGTCAGCCCGTGGAACCATGGAATGTCACTTTAGTCCTTCAGTCTTTGACTCAAAAACCTTTTGAACCTGCTGCGGTGTGACCTAAAGTTTTTGTCTTGGAAATCTTTGTTCTTGGTAGCCATCACGTCTACAAGAAGGGTCTCGGAGCAGCAGGCATTGTGTATCAAGAGGCCCTATCTGGTCTTCCATAAAGACAGAGTATCACTTCGGACGAATCCATCCTTCCTTCCCAAAGTTGTTTCTGAATTCTCTATAAACTAGACCATTGACCTACCAGTGTTCTTTCTGAATTTTGCCATTATTGGAGAGTACTGCCTTCACTCCTTGGACATACATAGGAAACTGAGATTTTACCTAGACAGGACCAAACCTATCTGTAAATCCGAACAGCTTTTCGTCTCCTTTTCTGGACACAGAATGGGAGATGCTGTTTCCAAGGTTGCATTATCAAAATGGCTAAGGGACTGCATACGTTTCATCTATTCCCTCAGTAACGACCCTATGCCAAAAGTTAAAGCTCACTCCACTAGATCTATGGCAACATCTGTAGCTTTCCATTCCAGGGCTTCCAATGGGTGACATTTGTGCAGCAGCTACTTGGGCTAAGCCTCATACCTTTATCAGTCATTACAAATTGGACTTGGTCTCCAGAGGGAGAGCTGCTTTCGGCTCAGTGGTACTCAGGAATGTTCTTCCATAAGGGCCACCAATGGACCTCAAGGTAGCTTGGGATTCTGTCCCATCAGTGATGAATGGAAAGAAGATTAACAACATCAGATAAAGGAGTTATGTCTTACATAATGTTCCATCTGTGTTGTTCATCTTCTTTCATTTATCACTTCCCACCCTCCTTCCCCTTCCAAAGGCTCCTGGTGGATGCTTTGAGTCTAAGCGGTGTTCTAGGGTATTTGTGCAGAAGTGACCTCAGCTTTACTTCTCTTTCTCTAGCAAACTCGATCTGAGGTAACAGGAAGAAGGGTATTCTGGGTAGAAACTTAGCTCGAGAGTTTTTTAGTTGGCGCAAGCTTGGTAAAAAGGCTGAGACTATTCCGAGGGCTCAGAACCGAACCCATCAGTGATGAATGAAAGAAGATGAACAACACAGATGGAAAGATATAACTTCTTTTTTTGGCATTTAGTTTCAGTCCATGATTTTGGCTGCAGTTATTTATATGGGATTAACCTTCCTGCAGGATGGCCAATTCATTTGGGTATTCAGTGTCTTCTCCTAGCTGATGGGCATCTGCAGACATAATCGGCCAGAGCCCTTTACTATTGGCTTTTACTTCAGAAATGTAGTTGCCAAACAGGAGAGGGCCCAGCACAGAACTCTGGATGATTCCAGTGGTGATTGGTTTCTCTGTGGAGCTAGCCTGTCTGTCCCATCTGTGAGCCAGTTGACAATCCAGCAGGTAACATAGGGCTTTATTCCCTGTTTATTTAGCTTTTCTACTAAGCCTGATTGGGAAATTGTGTCAGAAGCTTTGGTCAGGTCAAAATATGTGGCATGATTCCTTCATTCATTGCTTTTGTGACCTTTTCAAAAAAAAAAAAAATCCACCATGTTGAGTATGCATGACCTGCCGTTGATGAATCCAGACTGAGACAGGTCCAGTGTCTGAAGGTTCCCTAGGTACTGACTGATTATTTCCATAAGTCTTTCCGTAAGTCTTTCCATGGTTTTGCATATGAAGCTGGTCAGACTTATGAGTCTGTAATTGCCTGGGTCGGATCCTTCCTTATGCGGGGAAATGAATGCAGCTGTTCTCCATTCACTTGGTGTGTTGAGGCTGAGATTGAACAGTGCTGTTAGGGGTGCAATTAAATTATGCTTCATGCTATTAAGACGCATCCAGGGATATTGTCAGGACCCATTGTTGCAGTATTTTTAGCTTTTGATGGAACTTTTAGGAATTGGTCTTGTGATAGCTGGAGGCACGCCAGTTTCCAGTATATCTTGAGGGACAGATGGAGGGGAGGGTAAAGTTAGAGCTAAATTTGTTGGCCAGTAGGTTTGCTATATCTTCAGCCTCAGTGTGGGCAACATCGTTCACAATCAGCTCAGCACATTGCAGTGTTTTGCTTCTGAGATTATGAACATAAATAAAAAATGCCTTGTGATTGTCTTTGGCTTAATAATGCTGCCAAACCAAGAACTTGTAACTTATGCAAAAGATTTTGACAAAAATAGAAGAAACGTCCCTTTGCAGGTATAGGTGCATTTGTGATGGCACTCTTCAGGACTGCAGTCTTAAAATCACATAAAACATATGAGTTGTGGAATTCTGTGAGGAATTCATATGCTGTCATGGTGAGTGCATCCTATACAACTGTACTTTCTTCCTTTTGGAAATGGCCAGGAACGATTACTACAAACTTCCTCACAGACAGGATTTGCTCACACAGGATCAAGGGTGTTTGTACCCCAACTCCAAACCACAAACAACTGCCTGCCTGGATGATAAAATATATTAATATATTTTATGCACCTGTTTTTGCTGAGGAAGTGCAGCAGGTATTAAAGGAGGCAAGAAAGTCTGCTAATAGAAAATTGTGCGTTAGTAAATGGAAAAGGTTTTCTAATTGGTGCCAAGAAAAAAAAGCACCCGTTTAGTGCTAGGTTTTTATCTGGTTCTGTACTATTCATGTGAGTTAAGTCAAGGTTAACTTGTCATACATTTCAGTATGCCTGCTTGTGGATCCCCCTCTTTCAGTGCAATCTCATGTGAAAATGTTTTGAAAGGGGTGTTGCATAAGAAACATCCTAGGAAACAGGTGGCTCCTCCTTAGGATCTTAATTTTGTGTTAAAAAACAGTAATTCTTTTGTTTAAACAAAACTCTTGCTTCATCTGAAAAAGTTCATCAGGTTTATTTCAGGTTCCTTACATGGAAACCCACCATTGTCTTCAACCCCTTTTTCTCATTTTGTATGTGGGGTTGGGGTGGAGCATCAACTGTTGCAATCCCTTTCAATTCTGTGTCACTTTCCTGCCTTTTTAACCATCACGCCTGACTGTCTCTGGTCTTCTTTCACACAGTCCACCCATCTCTTTGCTGGATGCCCTCATTTCCTCTTGTCTTCTTGTATGTCCCAAATCTTTTACCATATTGCCACTGTAGTCTATCCTGTTTGATTTTCTCTGCAATTGGAGTTACTTGGGCTTCTGCTTGAATGTCCTCATTCCTTCATCTGTCCCACAGTGTAAATTCTGCCACTCATCTCAGGCATTTTACTTCCATCACCTCTAGTTTCCTCAACTGCTCTGCCTTTACTGCCTAGCTTTCTGTACCATACATTGTCATGCAACTGTTTTGTACATCTTCTTTGACATTGTACTGTCATACACTACCCCCGACACTCTGTGCCATTTGGCTGCAGTCCCCCTGATTCTAGCTTTGACTTCCTCATTCAGACTTCCCTACTTCTCAACCACACCTCCAAGATACTTGAAGTATATATGCCCCTTATAACTTTCCCTTCTATCTCAGTTTTCAACTCCTTCAAAGTTTCCACATTTGCTGACATTACAGCTGTCTTATCTGTACCCAATCTTATCCCACGTGCCTTAGTTTTACATTCCATTCCCATGCTGAAGTTTCTGTTCAGTCTGTTTGAAATGCCATATAATTTGCATATAGCAACTTTGCTGATCTGTCCACTCTGTCCTGTTTGTTAATGTGGTTTATCACCAGTATGAACAGCAGTGGGCTCAGAGATGAACTGTGATGCACACTCACTCTCTGCAAGAACTCTTATGTGAGTCCAAATAGTGTTCGTAGTTCTGTCATTGAGTTCATATACATGGTCTACTTTAATTTTGCCAATGTTTCTGGGACTTCAAACACGAACCACCTAAGGCCCTCCCAAATCAGCTTTCTGTGGACCTTCTCATATGCTTTTCCCTGTTTTCAAAAGCCCAGTTGGATTCTTTCTTCATCTCTATTATCTTCTCAACTATGTACCTCAGTGCAAGCATCGGATGAATTATGCTGCATCCTGATCTGAATCTGCACTGCTCATCTCCCACCTTACTTTCTTTTACTCTGCATATTCATTTATTAGTCATCCTATCCAGAAGCTTCATACAGTGTGTCAGGAGTTTGATAGCTTTGTACTGCCCACATCTGTGAATGTCCACTTTTTCTTTTATACTGGCACTAGAATGCTTATTTTGCAATCATCTGGTATATGATTTTCTCTCTGTAGTGCTGCACTTAGCCTCTAGCCATTTCTGCCCTAAATTCTTGATCATATCTGCAGTGATCCCATTTGAGCCTGCTACCTTCCTTGATTTCATTTTCCTTAGTGCTATTCTACTTCTGGAGTGGGTTCCTCCTCTTCTTCTTTCATTGTAGACTGTGTCAGGGAGAATACAGCTTCTGTGGGCTTTTCTTCATTTAGAAGCTGCTGGAAGTACTCCTTTCATCTGGCTTTGGTGCCCTGGTGACTGGTGAGCAGGTTCTTGATGGCATCCTTTACGAAGGGTGTCTAACGACAATCTTCTTTATCTTTCTAACATGGAAAACATTGGTACTAATTGCTCTGGACTTATCAAGAAGAGTGTCAAGCTCTCATTATGGCTCAGCTTTATCTCATTTACCCCAAATATAGGGTTTCCTTTAGCAATAAATGAATTATTAGTTCTTAAGTAGTATTTGAGCTTACCTTAAGCCAAGCTATCCATCTCCCTGTGTTCCTTCCAGAACCTATAAATGAGGGGAAAGAAGATCCGGGTTTGGCATAATGGCTAAGGTGTTTGATTCTCACCTTTGGGGTGCATGACTAGGCTGAAAAAAATTGCCCCCTAAGGTTACTAACTTAGTAATCACCTATGAACCTGTAAAGGATACTCTGTAACTTGGATGGCCACAGAAAACTCTGGTAGTGTTTCGACAGAATAAAATCTTTCAGAACTTCTGGTCATTTGTTCACTTCTTGTGAAGCTAAGAAAAAAGGATAACCCACTCAAAACAGACTATTTCAAAAAGGATGTGCGTGCTATTACTTTTTGTTATACCCACCACAAAGGGTTGCATTCTAGAGGTATTCTAGAAGCAGCAAATTGGTCCTCTGTGCATGTTTACAAAAAAACTATAAACTAGATTCCTTCTCCAGGAGTAGAAAAGCCTTGTCTCGTACCATTCTGTCTGGAGTCCTGGACCCTTATCCTTCCTTCTCCAAGTCATGTTAAGCTATGGTAATCTACCCATATAGCTTTGGCTAATGCAGCAGTGATCCTTATGAAGAACATAGTACAGTTATGTAAGTAAACTCATCATAACAGTAGATGTTTGAGTGATCACTGCTTCAGTAGCTGCTTTCTCCCCTCCCCTTATTTTTGTATTGTTTTATGCCAGGGTGTAGACTTTTTTATTGTTGTATTCCTAGCATTGTCCTCTCTGGGCTTTAGCCTTCCTCTCTCTGTTAGCATGAAAGCTCTGAAGGGCTTGGTGCCTAAACCTGATGTTTACTTAGATCAACTCTAGCTGACTAATAGTTTGGGTGAGTGGAAGGTGTCCTGAAAGCTTGGGAACCTGGCAGGCTGTTAATATACTTAACAGGATATAATTCATGTAGCTTAGGCTACTGCAGCAGTGATCATTTGAGCATCTATTGTTGCGGTATGTTTACTTATGTAACTGTACTTTCTCCATTCTTTTGAAACTGGCCAAACACGATTACCACTGGCTTTTCCATAGACTGGATTTACTCACAGAGGATGAGGTGCTTAATACAGCCCAAACTGGAAGCTCTTCAATTGACAGCCCGGATGATAGATTTTTTTTTTAAATAAATTTATTTGGTCCCCCTTGGGACTTCATTTTACAGACATGGCTTCCAATGCCCCACATCCATGACTGGTCTACCATTATATTTCCTACCCCCCTGGACTTACTATAGTATTGTTGAGGCCAGTCATGGATCCTAAGAGCATCCTGGGGGCTTGTCCTTCTCCCTTTCCCTCCTGGGTGAAGTACATTTTATACCCTACCCACTCTCTGCCCCACCTCCTATGCTTTTCAGTTACATTTGAGGGCAACTCCCCTCTTGAAACATGCCTCCCCTAAGGGAGTATAATCGACGAACACCCTCATGGGTTTTCCCAGAAAAGCAGATTAGCCATTTGCCTTCTACGAAGGTATCAATCCATGATGCTCTGTCAGTCACCGGTGCTGCTAACCAAACCCGGGTCAACTGGGGCGTAATCAGGGCTTTATCACTGGATACTACCAGAGCAGCCTTTAGGTAGTAGAAATTTGATATCTTTTAGTCACATTTTGTTTTTGAGAATTTGCAGCAGGCATTGAAGGAAGCTAAAAAAAATTTAGTAGAAAATCATATATTTTTAAGGAGAAAAGATTTTCCTAGTCAATACCAATCCAAGGACCAGGAACTTTTTAAGGCCTGTCTGCCTGTGGTTCTTGATTATATGTGTGATTTAATCTCCTCTGATCTTTATTATTTTTCTATCAAGGTTCATTTGTAGGCCATTTTGGTTTCTCTATTCTTGGATTCCCCCTTTCTACCTGTTCACAAGTCAAACAGTTTTTGAAAGAGGTTTTACATATCTCTCCACCTAGAAAACTGGTGGTTATTCCCTGCTATTTTAACTTTGTGTTTTAATAGCTTATTCTTTTTCCATTTGAACCAGCACTTTGGCCAGTTTTCTTCTGTTATTCACCACTCTGACTTCTGTTTGAAGAGCATCTGAGTGACAAGCTCTTATAGTGAGTCAATCCAATCTCATTTTCCACAAGGGCAGGTTTTCTTTGAGAAAATAATTTTTTTATACCTAAAGTGGTTACAGACTTTATTTTGAGCCAGTCTGTTAATCTCCCTCTTTTTTCCTGAGCTCCAAAACGAGGGAGAAAAAATTCTTCATACTCAGGATATCTAGAAGCAGCTTAGATGCTACCTAGACAAAATTCATTCTTTTAGGAAAGCTGATCAGTTGTTTTGTCTCCTATGCAGTTAAGAGGAAAGGACAACCAGTGTCAGAGCAGGTAGTTTCTATATGGTTGTTTCAAACTATTTATTTCTGCTATTCTTTCCATAACAAGCCACTTCCAGGCAGGGTTAGGGCATATTCCACTAGAGCTTTGGCTTCTTCTGTAGCTTTCTTGAAAGTGGTATACTCTAGATATGTTATAGATGCAGCAACTTGTTCCTATGTACATACTTTTGCAAAGCATTACAAACTGTATTTTTTTCAGCTCCAGAACAGGCTTTGCTAAGATCATTCTGCAAGGGCTCTTGCATTCTTAATTTTTTCCTGCTCCACTTTTGTTTCTAAATTATGGTAATCTACTCAAATAGCTTAGGCTACTGCAACCATGATCTAGTGTTGAACATAGTATGGTTGTGTAAGTAAACTTACCATAACAGTAGGTGTTATAATAGAATTTTTGTAACAGCCATCCCCTTCCTCCAGCCCTTTTTCTGTAGTTGTTTTGTATTGCCAGGGTGTGGTTGTATTTACTGTTGTATGTATAGATGTTCATCGTGTTTCACTGTTGCAGTCATTACTCTTGGGTTATCCTGCTGGCAGGCTATCCTCAGTCGGCCAGAATTCCAAAGTCTAGGTCCGGCGTTGGTTGCTGTCGCCTCTTCCCTGACATCAGTGTGCCAGGAGTATAAAAGATGCAGCCAATGCCATTTTCTTCAGTCTTTCTTGCCGCGCGGTGCCCAAAGCAAAAGCAGTTCGCAAGTGCCGGTCGGCCGACTCCTGAGATTTTCGAATCTGAATTTCAGAACCGAAGTCTTCATTAAAGCCAAGTACCCCATTGGGAAAACTTTTTTCTTGCTCCAGACCGATGTCAGAAAAAGTTAACAATTGTATTTCTTGTGGGAAGCAAATACCTCATAAGGATTTTCACTCTTACTGTATTCCTTGCCTAGGCCCTGATCATAACGTTGCTAGCTGTCGGTTTTGTGCTAGATTTAACCAACGCACAATCAAGCGTCTGTTCGATTTTGCATTTCATTACTTTGGCCGAAGATTTAATTATATAATGCCGTCGGAACAGCCGACGACCGGAGTTTACAAAAAACGCAAGGACAAGGAAAAGGATAGGCATCCGAGGTCCAAAACCGATGAGGCCTCCGCTAGGCCAGTCGCCAGTTCTCAGGCGCTTTTGCAGCTACCTCAGAGCCACAGGCCGCTTCCGACTCCCATGTTGAGCCTGCTGGGCCTCTGGATACTCAAGGTATTGGACGCTCAGAATTCATTCCCTCAGATGGGTCCGGAGCCGCTGAGCAGGCATCGGCTTCTGAGGGTGTCTTCAGACCTACACAACTATATGTTAAGCCATCTTCAGCTTCAAAGACTAAAGCAGCTCTAAAGACAAAGAAACAAGTATAGCATTCTCCTACTCAGACTTCCATGCCTAAAAAACAGATGCTCAAAATGGCCGAAGACCTAATTACTTTGATCAGGGATTCCCATCCCCCTCCTGATAAGAGGCCTAGGCAGGAGACAAGAGTATGATTCTTCTGATCAGGTTTCTATTTCCTCTGATTCCTCTTCTGAATAGGATTATTCCATGCTTCCCAATGAGGATTCTGATGCTGAAGAATCCATTCCTTCAGCCTCTCCTCCTGAGGATTATTCTTTTGGGCAAATCCTGCATACCATGAGGGAGCATTTCCACTGGGAGAACCAAGATTATTCTGAATCTAAGAAAAGGCTCAGAGACCTTCTGCTACTTCCTCAGCACAGACCCCTTGCTATTCCACCTGTTCTAGACATTGTAGATGATGTATTTTCAGAGTCCAGCCTGTCCCCTGACTCTTTACCCCCTGCACCTGCTAAGCCAGACACATACTACAGGGTCCTGGATTCTCATAAATTCCCATATAAAAACCCCGCTGCTGACCCAGAAACTATTTCTCACGGTCCCAAAGGGGTTAAAGCTTCCACTGCAAAAAACCCTGTCCCCTCTGATAGGGATTCTAGGGCTCTAGACAGATTGAGTAAAAAAGTTTACACTTCTGCTACCTTGGCTGTAAGGGCTTTAAATTGTCAGTTTCATATGCTTAAATATCAGCAATATTTAATGTCACTGCTTAAACAAAAAATGTTGACAAATACTGAATGTTCAGAGAACAAGGAAATGCAGGATTTACTGCATGCAGCTGAACAAGTGGGAAAGCAAACTTTGCAATGTGGTTATGATTCACTGGTGGCCTCTTGCAGGGCCGCTGTTACAGGTTCTGTTATTAGAAAGCATGCTTGGTTAAAGGAACATAATCTGCCTGATCATGTTAAAGCAAAATTATTAGATGCTCCATTACAGCATGATACTTTGTTTGGTACTAAAGCAGAAGAGGTGTTGAAAAAAATGGAGGATAAAGCAAAATCCATGTAGACAGTCAAGGATTTCTTACAGGTACAGTCACCCAGATTTAGCAGGAACTGGCCTTCTAAAAATTGGTCCTTTCCCGTGTCAGACAGACCACAAAGAGACAGATACAGGTGTCCCGGAAGCAGATCTCAGCCCCAAGTCTCATACAGGCCTAAACAATGGGGTGCTCCTACCTCCCAAAGCAGAGAAGACAAAGCACAACCTTACAGGAAACGGTCCCAATGACTTTCCCCTGCCAGATCCAAGCACTTTTCTTTTGGCAGCCCCCTTGGGGGGGGGGGGGGGGGAGTAGCACTTTTTTCATCAAACTGGCAAATGGTTACCCAAGACAAATGGGTCCTGAATATAGTGTCCCAAGGCTACAGGTTCCATCTTCACACCCTACCAAGGTCAAAAGGTATGCCAGACCTGCCACACAATCAATGGGCAGAGGCACAAAAACAAATTACAGCCCTCATGGACATGAGGGCCATTCAACAAGTACCACAACAAGAGCAGGAGCACGGATTTTACTCCAGACTTTTCCTAGTGCCCAGAAAGGACAAAACCTGGAGACCAATACTGGATCTGTCTTTACTAAATACGTTTCTGGAAGTTCCAAAATTCAAGATGTTGACTCTACAGCAGCTACTGCCCATGCTGGGCAAGAAGGCTTGACTCGTAACTTTGGACCTAAAAGAGGTATACCTGCATGTCCCAATCAGACAATCTTGCAGAAGATACCTCAGATTCATAGCTGGCTCAATGCACTACCAATTCTCTGCACTGCCCTTTGGCTTATCTACTGCGCCCAGGGTATTCACAAAATGCCTGGCACCAGTAATTGCGTTTTGCAGACAAAGAGGAATTCAAATATATCCCTACTTGGATGATTGCGTAATTCAAGCAGAGAACAAAGACATTCTTCTAAAGCATCTGGTGTTTGTAAAAAGATTACTAATTGGCCTAGGGTACACAGTAAACGAAAAGAAATCAAAACTAGTGCCCTCTCAAGAGATAATATTCCTGGGTGCAAGCTTAAATACAACTGCCCAGATGGCTTATCTCACGCCAGACAAACAAAAGCAACTGACTTCTTACTTCAAGAAATTGGCAACAAAAACCCACTTATCTGCAAGGAAAATCCTGCAGGCCTTGGGTTTCATGGCATCCTGCATTCTACTAATTCCATATGCCAGACTGCATATGAGGAAACTACAATGGTATCTAAAAAGTGTTTGGACTCAGCATTACCACAGCCTGGAGACAGTAATTGCACTCATTCCCTGCCTGCAACAGGAGTTTCGATGGTGGGCAGAGGCCTGTCACCACAACAAGGGTCTGCCATTCAGTTTACCCACAGCCAGGCAGACACTGACAACGGATGCATCAGATTATGCCTGGGGGGCCCATATGGCAGAAAAATGTATTCAGGGCACATGGCCTGCAAACCAGATGCATCTTCACATCAATCAAAAGGAGATGCTAGCTGTTCAAAATGCCCTGACAGCTTTCAAGGATCTGCTTCATCCAGGACAGCTACTGATAGACAGACAATACTACGGTCATGTGGTATATAAACAAGCAGGGAGATGCACATTCCTACCCCCTCTGCAGACAAGCAATTACCTTATGGGACACAGCATTGACTTATCAAGTTCACCTGCAAGCACAATTACTGCCAGGAAAAACAAATACTTTGGCAGACGATCTAAGCAGAAACCTCATGGATCCCCACGAATGGAAACTGGATCCACAAGTCTTCAGCATGATAACAAGGAAATGGGGATGCCCAGACATAGATCTATTTGCTTCCCCTCACAACTGCCAATTGCAGAGATTTTGCACAAGGATTTATCACAAGCAAGCATGGAAAGTGGACACCCTATCCTTCAGCTGGAAAAATCTAATGGTATATGCCTTTCTTCCACTGCCTCTCCTTCCCAGGGTACTCCTAAAGGTCAGACAAGAGAAGCCAAAAATGATACTGATTGCACCAGACTGGCCACGCCAGCACTGGTACCCAATCCTAAAGAGCTTGTCTCAAGGTCCAGCATGGATATTGCCTCAAACTTCTCACTTGCTGACCCAACAAAACAATCGGATTCTGCACAGCCAACTCAGGACCTTAAATCTGGCAGCATGGCAGATAATGTAGCCATTCAGCACACTCCTCTTTCAAAAGGTGTTATGGATGTTATCTTGGAGGCCAGGAGGCCCAGTACCAGAAAATGTTATGCAGAAAAATGGAAGAGCTTCTGTACTTGGAACCAGGAACAAGGCATTGACTTGTGTGTACCAAATATCCCTCAGATTTTACAATACCTTACTGAGATGCTGAATAAAGGCCTTTCTTTCTTATCATTAAGATTCATGCCTCTGCCATTTCAGCCCATTACAACACAGAACCACCTATTTTTTCTCATCCTTTAATAAGGCAGTACCTCAGAGGGGCCAAAAACATTAGGCCTCCAAGGAGAGCACCAATTCACAAATGTTTTGGAAATACTCACACTGCCTCCTTTTGAGCCAGCATCAACAGCGGATATAAAATTCTTATCCTGGAAAACAGCTCTGCTCCTAGCAATAACCTCTGCAAGACGAGTCTCGGAGTTACAAGCACTCATGGCTGTGGAACCTTTTATCATTTTTCATCCAGACAGGGTTTCTCTGAGGACAAACCCAACATTTATGCCTAAGGTGGTGTCCAGTGTGGCCCTTAACCAAACCGTTCACTTGCCTACCTTTTATCGAAACCCACAGAACAAGGGTGAAAAAATTCTGCATTCTTTGGATGTACACAGACAGTTACACTTCTACTTGGACAGAACTAAAGCTTTCAGAAAGACTGAGCAACTTTTAGTGTCATATGCTGCAGGATCGCAAGGAAAGGCTATCTCAAAGCAGACTATTTCTAAATAGATGGGCCATTGCATCTGTTTCTGCTATTCTCAGCATGGCACATCAGTGCCTAAGGCCATTAGACCTCATTCTACCAGAGCAGCAGTCACTTCAGCAGCCTTCCTCAGAGGAGTAACAACCAAAGATATCTTAAAGGCTGCAACTTGGAGTTCAGTGCACACTTTCACAAAGCACTACCACTTACCTCTTTACTCTAAATCCAGAGCAGACTTTGCCACTGCAGTTCTGCAGGGCCTCATAGCCTCTCCTAATCCTATTTAGCCCAGCCACCCATCCTCTGCTTTGGGATTCAACCCAAGAGTAATGACTGCAACAGTGAAACACGATGAATATAATACAGTTGTGTACCTACCATAAATGTAGATGTTCGAGTGTATTCAATGTTGCAGTCCAGGTTACCCACCCACCATCCCCCTTTTCTTTGCTGGGACTTATCTTTACTTCTCTATCCTATACAACCTATGTGGTGTATTTGCTTGTAGATGAAGGAAATGTTATTTTTGTGCATGCATTTTTACTGGCATATTTTTTCAGCCTACCATTTTGGGGCACCTGACATCTGGGGCAAGAAAAACTGAAGAAAATAGCGTCTGCTGCATCTTTTATACCCCTGGCGCACTGACGTCAGGGAAGAGGCGACAGCAACTGACGCCGGACCTAGACTTTGGAATTCTGGCCGACTGAGGGTAGCCTGCCAGAAGGATAACCCAAGAGTAATGACTGCAACAGTCAATACACTCTAACATCTACATTTATGGTAGGTACACAACTGTTCTTTGCTCCTCTTTGTTTCTTAGCATTCTTTTCCTTTCAGGGCTATTGTCTTCTTTTTAGGGCACAAAAGCCTCAATAATTTGGCTTCCCAGCTGCCTTTTGTATGCAGCTCTACTCAAGTTCCTGGCAGTCAGAGGACATGGAAGCTGCCCTTAAGTTTTGAAAAGCTGGCTGATTGGACATATCCTTGTTAGGGTATAATTAATTTATTTATTGCTTTTTGTTTACCAGTGTGGTCCAACTGGGCACTCGGGTCCATTTTCAACAGAGGTCTGGGGAGAAAAGCTCCATTAGAGTTGTAAACATTACAGAGAATTTCAGAGAAAAAGAATCAATTTCTTAATAGTAGAAATTTGCTTTTTGAATCATCCAGTGGGTAATATAATCAAGACAGTACAGTTTAGTTTATGTACGAGTGTTGCACAATAATAATCAGGATGTTAAGTTGTCAATCTCGCCTTCATTCTTGCTGGATGGGTTCGGAGCCGATCCTCGGCTCCGACTCGGCACTTGCTTAGCTTGAGAACTCCTTTTACCAGCTCGAGGCAACCCTATATCCCATGTTGCAAGGCGGGACTACCTCAGATCTCGTTTGCCGCTTTGCGAAGAGGTCTCCTTTTTTGCCAGCTGAGGTAAGTTTGAGTTTTTCAAACAGCTTAAGTCAGGGTTTATCTTCCCCTTTTCCTATTTTTTAGTGTGTAGTGACCATACAATCACCCTATTCCCCTTATAGTTTAAAAAAGATTTTTTACTTATAAAAAAGTTTAAAAATTTTCAGTTAGGCCTAGGCCTCCCTTATTAATCCCTATCTGTGTGTCTGTGTTGTGGGATTAATTTGTGTGACTGTTTTGGGGTGTGTGTGTGAGTATATTTGTTACTCTTTCTCTTAGGCTATGTCTAAGGAGGTAAAGGTCTCAGGCTTCAAGAAGTGTGACTCGTGCTGTCAGAAAATGTCTCTGACAGACGGTCACACTTCTTGTGTTTACTGCCTGGGGCCTTTACACCTGCAGGACTCCTGTGCTTTGTGTCACTCTTTTAGCCAGCGAGTCCTGCAGGAAAGGAGGAATAAATTAATCCTCCATGGCTTACTAAAGCCGGAAGGTTCACCCACTAAACCTGGGTCCAGTAAGCCTTCCAAGCCATCGAAGGGTCAGGCTACAGCTTCCAAGCCTTCCCCGGTGGATCCGACTCCTTCGGAGTCGAGATCGGCTCTGGCCAGAGCCGATCTTTCTTCTTCTCAGCTAGGGTCGGTTCCGATCGGTTCCGACACCCAATCTGCTGTAGCCTTGTTGGCTCCGGCTGGAGCCGACACAGTATCCAGTATCGGATGCGAGAAGCCTTCGGCTCCATCTGGAACCCATAGGACGTCGGCTCCGATGACTTCATCCAAGAAGAGATCTCGGTCCCCGTCTTTGGAATCTATCCACTGCCCGGGTCTCCTCTTTGTCGGAGCGAGTCATCGGAGCCGATCTTCGAGATCGTCCAGGCTGTCTGACCACGATTTAGAGAGGGTGGTAAGCAGGCTGTAAGTCGCAGGCACTGGCCCAAATGCTCCATAGCCCGTCTCAGCAGACTTCGGCTATTGCTCTTCCCCTTGAACTTCCTCCTCCGACTCCCCACCAGAGTTCGGAGCCGGAGCTTCTCGGGACAGCGACTGTGTCGGCACCGGAACCGATACATCCTTTTTCGGCTCCGCTGCCTTCGGCTCCGATCTCCTCCTTGAGACCTTCCTTGGAGGGATCCGGTCGTCGAGTTTCCCTTGTCGGCTCCGAGGGGGCTAGTGGCATCGGACCCCTGTCCGACCCCACTCTCCCTCTCGGGGCTTCGGCTTTGGTAAGCTTGGCACCGACATCGGCCTCTGAGCCTTCTCTCTCAGTGGAGCCGGGAATTCCTATTTCCTCGGAACGGGAATATTCCGGTCTCCCGGGGAGGGGAGCCTTTGAGGTGATGGAGTGTCCTGGCACCTGAGCCAGGTCAACGGTCCATCCCTCTAGCTCCTCCCTCTTCGGTGCCTGTAGACGCCTCTTGCCAGCCTCTTGCTCTCAGGCCCAGGGATCCATCACCCCAGGTTTCTCCATTGGGAATATCTTCCTCTTCCGAGGTTTCTCCTGATCCTACAGGGGAACCCCCTTGGAAGAGGACGTGTAAGAGGAAACACACAGACTCCCCTGAGTCTACTACATCTGATACCGACTTAGATGAGTCGGAGGTTCCCCACGATCCCCCTCTGAGGATGTCTCCTTTTCAGACATCCTTAAGCTCCTCAAACAGAGGGGGAATTGGCCCTCCATTGACCCCTCCAAGGATGAGTCGGTATACCTGGAGGCTTTTGGATCCCGACCCTCCACCTCCTGGGTGTCTCCGCCTTTCGACCCACTTATGCAGGTAGTGGCTCGGAAGGCGTGGGCAGCTCCAGACTCTGTGGAACCTGTCCCCAGGAGACCATCCAAATTTATTACGGCCCCTAACGGACAAGCAGTTTCTTTCCAAGGGCGTCTCTGTGGATGCTATGGTGGTAGCGGCGGCCACTAAGAAGGAACTTGCGGATCCTTCAGTACCTGTCCATCCTCCTAACAAAGATTCTAGGACCATGGACAGGTATGGAAAGCGGATGTTTTCTTCAGCGACCTTTGCTATGCGTTCGCTGAACTACCTTTGTCACTTCACCAGGTTTCAAAGAGATATTCTCAAGGAACTAGGTGAAGTGGTCCAGTATCCTTCTGCTGCTGGGGCTCAAGAAAAGATTGCCTCACAGCTAGCAATCCTGAATTCCTTAACCAACTCCTCCATGCGGCTCATATCCTATGCAGCCGATGGAGCGAGCAGGCCGCAGGCACAGGAGTGGCTCTTAGACGCCAAGCCTGGATGCGGCTTTGTAATTTTATGGACCCCTTTAAGGCGCCCTTCACCAATACCCCCTTTGACGGTTCGGCTTTGTTCGGACCTCAGGTGAAGGAAACCTTGACCAGGTGTGAGCAGGACGGTAAAACTCTTTCTGCCGTTGGAGTCCATTTTTCCACCCCCTCTAGACCCTATCCCAAGGGTCAGAAGGGAGGAAGATGTGGTTCCATAAAGCCCAAGGAGCTACACCGACACTCTTGGTCAGTTTACCCCAGAGGCAGAGGGGGTAACAATAATAGACGCCCTAGAGGCAGGGGGTCCTCAGAACCAGGGCAACAGGGAGTCTCTTCCTGAGAAGCCCTTTCAGCACCACTGAGGTGTTGCCCGACTGCCCACCCTTGGAGGCAGTCGGGGGAAGGATTTCACTGTACCCAGTAGCCCGGCATTCCCTTTCACAAGATATGTGGGTACAGTCGATCATATCCGAGGGTTACAAAATCCCTTCGAAAGGTATCCTGACTCAACAATCCCTTCCAGACATCTCACCCGGTCAAAGGGATTTGGCAGAACAGGAGGTTTCAAAGCTCCTAGAAAAAGAGCCGTCCAGACTGTTCCGCAGACCAAGTAGGATCCGGCGTCTACTGAGATTCTTTTGGTCCCCAAAAGGATGGGAGATTGAGACCAATATTAGACCTGAGCAGTCTAAACAGATTTGTCAAGAAGGCAAGATTCGGATGGTCACGCTTCAGTCCATTCTGCCCTTTCTGGGCAAGGACAACTGGATGTGCTCTATAGACCTTCAGGATGCGTACTATCACATAAAGATTCACAGGTGCTCCAGAAGGTTTCTCCGCTGGCTAGGGACCAGTCATTACCAATTCAGAGCCCTGCCCTTTGGCCTCACTTCAGCCCCCAGAGTGTTTACCAAATGCATGGCAGTGGTCACAGCTCATCTGAGACATCAAGGATTCCAGGTGTTTCCTTATTTAGACGACTGGCTCCTCTCCGCCACCACCAGGTGTCAGCTTCTTCAGACCAGAGACTACACTCTGCAGCTTTGCAGGAGTTTGGGAATTTCAGTGAATTTCGAAAAGTCTTCTCTGCGGCCTTGCCAATCTATCACCTTTATAGGCGCAGAATTAAACACCGCAAAATGTTAGCCAGACTAACAGATCAAAGAATTCTGGACATCCAAAAATACGTTCGGATTTTATTGCAGAGCAGCAAAGTCAAAGCCAGATTGATACTAAAGGTTCTAGGTCTTATGGCTGCGGCCATTGTTCTTCTACCACTGGCTCGCTTCCACATGCCTTTTCAGTGGATGTTATTCACTCAGTGGTCGCTCCACAGTCTTCCGATGAAGCACGAAATCTTAGTCACACAATCGCAGGACTCATCTGAACTGGTGGATATCTTCCCCTCTTCTTCATCAGGGCTGACCTTTTGTTCCCCCTCCTCCGGTTGCCACAGTTACTACGGATGCCTCTCTGATCGGGTGGGGGGGGGGGCATTAACAGGGCAGGAGGGTCCACGGACGTGGCAACCCATAGAATACCATCTGCACATAAATGTCCTGGAGATGAGAGCGGTGCTTTTAACGTTGCAAGCCCTCAACGACTTTCTTCCCGTGGGGACTATTGCAGTACAAACGGACAACATGTCCGTGGTCTGGTACATCAACAAGCAGGGCGGGACCAGGTCCTATCCATTTTGTCGAGAAGCTCTCAGACTTTGGCAATGGGCAATCTCCTATCATCGGTTTCTGATAGCAACGCACATCCCCGGCAGGTCCAACCTCTTGGCGGACAGGCTGAGCAGATCCATTCTCATGCCTCACGAGTGGTCTCTCAATCAATCTGTAGTGGACCAGATTTTTCTGAAGTGGGGCACACCTTGTTGCGATCTTTTTGCTACACCCCAAAACAACAAGTGCCTCGATTTCTTCACTCTCTTTCCCCTACCAGGCCAACCCCTGAGAGACTATCTAACCCAGGATTGGCCCCGGGGACTTCTGTACGCTTTTCCTCCTTTTCCCTTGATTCCACAAGTCATTCAGAAAGCCACCGTTTTGAGGGCCAATTTGATTCTCATTGCCCCTTACTGGCCTCGACAAATTTTGGTTTCCGTCTCTGCATCATCACCTCCTGGTGCAGCCCTGGCATCTGGACCCACTTCCGGATCTCTTGATCCACCAGTCGGGTCAACAGCACCGGGCCATTCATTCTCTCAACCTCACTGCTTGGTTGCTCCACTTCCTTCCCTAGCCAGGCTTCCTGTGATCTCTGATCCGGTCAGAGATATCTTAGTGGCTTCTTTAAAGTCGTCCACCAGAACCGTTTATGCTAGCAAGTGGCGACGTTTTTCCATTTGGGCAAATTCCAGAAATATTGATCCCTTTACTGCTCCTGTGCATTCTGTTTTAGATTTCCTGGCTGAAGTTTTTCAGTCAGGATCTTCTTCATCTACAGTAAAAGTTCAACTGGCTGCTATTTCCAAGTATCATGTTGGCTTGCAAGATCATAACATTATGTCTCATAGACTATGCAAGGCCTTTCTGAGAGGAGTGTTTCTCCTAAAGCCGCCAATAAAACATCCTCCTCCACAATGGGATCTAAATTTAATGTTGGCATCCTTAATGTTATCACCCTTGAACCGCCTGCTTCATGTTCATTGAAATTATTGACCTGGAAAACTATATTTTGCTGGCTGTCACTTCAGCAAGAAGGGTTTCGAGATTCAAGCTCTCTGCATCCGTTCCCTTACTTGGTTTTTCACAAGGACAGGGTATCCTTAAGAACAAACCCGCCCTTTCTCCCCAAAGTTGTTTCTCAAACCAATATTAATCAATCCATCGATCTACCAGTCTTTTTCCCAAATTATTCTGACAGAGCTGAACAAAAGCTTCATTTTTTGGATGTCCATCGTCAGCTCAGGTACTATTTGCATAGAACGAAACAATTCAGGAAATCGGACCCATTATTTGTCTCCTATGCAGAAAACAGGAAAGGTCTCCCAGTGTCTAAAGTGACCTTATCCAGATGGTTGTCTTCCACCATTTCTTATGTGTATTCACTCAGAGGCAAGCAACTACCTTCTAAACCGAAAGCACACTCAACCAGGAGTCTATCCACATCTGCAGCCTTTCAGGATAGACTACCCATTGATACCATTTGTGCAGCAGCTACTTGGGCCACTCCTCATACCTTTGTCTCTCATTACAAGTTAGATTTGGCCTCCAGAGACAGGGCCAGTTTTGGTTCCACAGTTCTCAAGAGTCTGTTCCATTGAGCCACCCGGGATACAGGTGCTAGGGACGCGGTCCCATCCAGCAAGAATGAAGGCGAGATTGACAACTTAACATTTAGAAGTTATGTACCTACCATAACGTTCCATGTTAGTTGTCTTCTCGCTTCTTTCATGCTCCTCCCTCCTTCCCCCTGGCCTGGACAGATCTTGAAGAGTTCCTCTTATCAGGTTGTTTCCTCCTGAGCCTTCTTTAGAGGACTCCTTTATTATGAACTTGGGTTTCCTATATATATTAGGTTAGTCCTTAGCAGGGTAGGTTAGCTACCAAACGAGATCTGAGGTAGTCCCGCCTTGCATCATGGGATATAGGGTTGCCTCGAGCTGGTAAAAGGAGTTCTCAAGCTAAGCAAGTGCCGAGTCGGAGCCGAGGATCAGCTCCCAACCCATCCAGCAAGAAAGAAGGCGAGAGAAGACAACTAACATGGAACGTTATGGTAGGTACATAACTTCTAATTTCATTTTACATATACAGCAATATACAAAGTTCATTTACAAAGGTGCAATGAAAAACAGTATACAGCTATAAATAGTGATAGGATTTATTTACCTTTACAGGATAAGGTAGGAGAGCTGGAAAGATAAGGGTTGGTGATTGTCTAGAGATCAGACAGAGAAAGAAAGAGTCAGTCAGTGTGTGAAAAGAACAGAGCCAGGAGGAGTCTAGCTGCTGTTTTAGGTTGTGCTTAAAGCTAGATGCATAGCGGTCTTGTTTTATTGGAATATGCATGGAGTTCAACTATCTGAACAGTGTAAGAAACTTCTCTTGTGTGGAAGATTTTCAGTCCATATATTTCTAGTGAATCACTGTATATTAATCAGATCAGACAATAGTAGTAGAAGTAGCGAACGTAAACTCGTCAAGTCAAAAAGTAATAATTCTACAGCATTACTAAGTATTCAAAAGTAATCCAAGCAAGGCAGGCAGTCTGTTTCCAGTCGAAAATCCTTTATTAAGTACACAGACATGCGATCGAAGTAAAACAAAAACAGAGTAATAAGAAATTATTATTACTTTATTATAAGATTATAATTAATATATATTATATATAATATCGAATATAATTATTATTAGATTATTACTCTATTTTTTTTTGTTTTTTTTTGTTTTTTGTTTTGTTTTACTTGGATCGCTTGTCTGTGTACTTAGTCTGTTTCCAGTCGAAAATCCTTTATTGTCTGCCTTGCTTGGATTACTTTCGAATCCTTAGTAATGCTGTAGAATTATATATTTTCTACTATTACTTTTTGACTTGAGTTTACGTTCGCTACTTCTACTACTATTGTCTGATCTGATTAATATACAGTGATTAACTAGAAATATATGGACTGAAAATCTTCCACACAGAGAAGTTTCTTACACTGTTTTGTTTTTAGACCCACTACACTTTTAGTGGGTTGTTTTGAGACTTCGGGAATACCACGGAGATTACTTGTTTTGAGTTCAACTATCTGGTGACATAGGATGAATATAGTGAGTCTCCAGCTTTATTATGGGATTTGGAAGTTATTAGTAGACTCAAGATTATCTGAGCAAAGGCAATATGGTGGGGATTGGTACTTGAGAATGTTTTGTAGAGACAGGCATTTGTGTAGTTGATCTATTATTTTGTGGGTAATTTGAAATTGAGTGAATGTAAGGTGATTAGGTAGTTCTTGCCAGTTGAGTTTCTTTAGTGTTAAGCAGTGGTGCATGCAGTAATATGTATTAGCTGCAAACTTGGCCACTTTGTTAAAGCATACCTCTAATTTATTTAGTAGGATAACTTGAATGTTAGTTAAT
The DNA here is from genome assembly GCF_019279795.1 of Protopterus annectens. Lineage (NCBI taxonomy): Eukaryota > Metazoa > Chordata > Ceratodontiformes > Protopteridae > Protopterus > Protopterus annectens. The sequence goes on from NC_056729.1 coordinate 975,134,330, forward strand.
ATCAGTGATGCATTGAGTAGGTGGTGGGGAAGGGCGGATAATGCTAAGGATTTTCTTGATGAATCTGAGGTAGGGTTTGTTTTGGTACAGGAAGCCCAGTTATTGATGAGTATTCTTGATATCCTGAGTGATATGCAGGTCAAATTTTAGGTTATTGTCTATTATGAATCCTAGTAGTTTGATATTTTTTACAATTTCTATGGTGGTGGTGTTTGTTGAAGTAGTATTAAAGGATATCTGGGTTGTTTAAAGAAATCTAGTTGTGAAAAGCATTATTTGTGCATTATTATTATTTCTTTTTGGCATTTATGATTAGCTGATGAATCTTTAGCCATAATTCTATGGAAGTCAGTGAGTCTTGATTCGTTTGTTGAAGTAGTGGAAGGGTTGAGGCTGAGCAGATGATGGTGGCATTACCAGCATATAGTATTAAGGTGGCAGGTTTGCTGGTCTTGTGAAGGTTGCTTGTAAAAGTATTGAAAAGTGCTGAGCCTAGAATTGACCCTTCTGGTTCACCAGTGGAAACACGAAGGAAGGATATAGGTCCTGATTCCATTTTACGGCCTGTTGTTTGGCAGAGAAATAGCTACAGAACAAAGTAAGAGTTGAATTAGACAGTGATAGGAATGATAATTCATTGATTAGGAATTGGTGAGGTACTGTGTGAAATGCTTTCGGCAGATTCAGGAACAGGGAGGGTATTGGATTACCATTGTTTCTCTTGGTATTTATGGTTTCTGAGAAACTGTGCAGAGCTGCTGTTGTGCTCTGGTGTGGTTGAAAGTCATGTTGTATGGGAGAGTAGTTTGTTTATGAGATGGGTTAGCAGTTGGAAGTGTACGAGTCTTTCTAAGGTTTTGGAAAGAGGGGAGAGAATTGCAGTGGGGCAGTAGTTGGAGAGATCTAAGGTTGATCCACCTTTGTGAAGTGGTATATGATGTTATTTTCTCCAAATAGTGGGAACATAGTTTTCTGTGATAGATCTGTTTGAGTATTGAGACGGGTTATGCCAGGACATTGGCAGCTAACTTAAGGTACTTATGTGGGAGTTTGTCAGCAGCTGCTGGTACAGTGTTTTTCAATTTTTTAAGGTAATTTTTGATAGGTGAGGTACATATTCGGTGGAAAAAAAAGAAAGATATTGTGATTATTGTTGGTGTGGATAGAGAGATGGGACAGTGGATTATTTCTAGTAGGGAGAGGACAGATTGAATGAAGTGTGTGCTAAACTGGGTGGCTATAGGGTCTGTGTCATTGTTTGTGGTAGGAGATGAGATGGCGATTTGTCCAGTATTATAGTAGGGCGTCTGTAGTTGTCCAGAATTGCTTGGGATTGTTGTTGTGATTTACCTTGAAGTGAGTGAAAGAATGCAATTTTGTCTAGTTTGACCTGCTGTTTACATAGGTTCATAGGTTGGCACTAGGCTGTTGACCCTAGGGCCTATACAGGCCTATCCATAACAATTCCCTGGCTATTTTTTCCCACAGTATTTACTTCCGTGGACCCCTGTCTAGCAGGGAGACTGACGTGATCCCTGGGGTGAATTTCCCATCTCCCATCCAATCATTAAGGATCCTTTTGAAGAGGGTCAAAAAGGTGCTCTGCTTGACATGTATGGGCAGTCTATTCCAGACTCTGGGGAGTGTCTGGGTCAGTAGCCTATCCCTCCAGCATGTTTTGTTCATTGTGATGATGAGGTTTAGATCCCTGGAGCATGTGTTTCTGAGGGATTGGGATTTCTTTGTGTAGCATGTCCAACAGCTCTGGGTTTGACATGGTCTTGTATGTTGAGCAGAGATCACCTCTGAGTAGACGATATGCGACAGAGTATAGGTGGAGTTTTTTTTAGATGGTCAGCATAGGGCATCTACTTTAGGCCTGATTCTTTAGTGAGGTATTTCTGCGGCCTTTCCAGTTGTTGCACATGTCTTGAGAGGTACATACCGAATGGGGCATTGTATTCTATAATGGGTCTAATGAGGGATGAATACAGTGGGACAATGACCTCCCTTTTTCTGGATAAAAAGGTCTTGGTGATAAGGTTTGCCACATAGAAAGATTTCCTGACTGTTGTGGCGATGTGGTTATCGAAGGTGAGACCACTGTCCACCTGTGTTCCTAAGTTTCTTATCACCCTTTCGGTGTTTAGTGTACTGCCACCTAAAAAATTGCCACTTTCGTAGTGTTCTATCTTTATACCATGATTTCCAGGTTTTGTCTCTGTTTAGCATGAGCTGTTTGGTTTCTCTGTTTTGCCATGCAGCAGGGCTACTTTTGTTTCTTTTGACTCAGTATGTTAAGGAATGTTCTATTGAAATGGGTAACAGTGTCTCATGGTAGTTTTTTTTAGCAACTTTCAGTTGTTTTGGGAGAGGTTGTTTATAAAGGTGTCTTTGTTGAAAGAGGGAAGTCTTCGTACTTTTATTAATGTATGTTTGCGGGTGTGATTAGTTTTTCTTGTAATAAATGTGGGGAAATGGACACTGATGTTGTCTGGGAGACAAAAGAGTTTGTGTTTGAGGGTGAGGTGGTAAGAATCCAGTCGAGTAGTGAGTGACTGTTCCTGTGTTTGTCAATTCTGTTGGATGAGGTGATTACTTGAGTAAAATTGCATAGGTTTATAGAAGAGGGTAGGGGAGTTGATATTCTATGTTCACATCCTCAAGTATACATGTTTTTTTAATTTACATTAGTGGACAACCATTGGAGGAGGTCTTCGAGAATGGGAATGTCATTGCTTAAAGGAATAAATAAGGCAGCAATGCAAATAGTTTTTTGCTTCCTCGGGTATATGAAGGCAATATATATTTCTGTGTTGGGAGAGTTGGGGTGAATCAGTGGGTATGCGGTGCTGTTTAGTATGTTTTTAAAATGGATGGCACCCCCTCCAGCTTTTTTGTATTCTATCATTTCTTATTATAGTATATCCTGGGGGAAGGATTTCTTCATCTTTAGTGTTTGGTTTTAGCCAAATTTCAGTGATGATTCAAATGTTTGGGTTGTGTGCTGCAATGCATGCATGGAGATCTAGACTTTTTTGATGTTTCTGAGGTTTATGTGCATTTAATAGTAAGCTGGAGTTAGATTTAGTGGGTTGTATGATGGTAATGGGTGGGAGCTGATGGGTTATATGGGATTTATAGGTTCATAGGTTCATACTATACTAGGCTGCCCGAGGTTAATAGGCATTTCTAAGCCCTAGCCTAGCCTTTTTAGCGCCACCCCTTTAGTATGGGGAACTATACCTATTATTTGCTGTGCCTCTGTCTGTCGAGCAGTGACACTCAGAGGTAATCCCTGGGGGTATATCATCTCCCATCCATTGGTCAAGATTTCTGAACAAGGCCAGCGGAAGTCTCTGCCTCACATATACCGGATTTTTTTATTCCACACAGCAAGTCTTTCTTTGGGTGATGAATCTATCCCTCCAGCACGTCCTATTAATAGCCTTGTCGAGGTTTAAGTCTCCCGCCCATTTGGAGGTTTAAGTCTCCCGACCATTTGGCTGGTTTTAACAGATGGTCCCGGGTTAGGATGGGTGCCTCTACAGGGTAGGAGAGTAGAAGTGTGGTGGGAGAAGTTGCATGATTTTTTTATATTTGTCTCTTGTGTCTGATACTGATATATGGGTCTGCTTGCTCTGTTTGAGGAAGCTGTAACTGAAGAGGGCCTGAGTGCCTAATAGGTAGAGACTGTGTAATTTCCTAGTTGACGGGTAGGTGGGTGTTAACTAGGAGTATAGAGATGGGGAAAACAGAGTGATGAGAGAAGAAGAGGGATATGTCAATGGTGAGCATGCTTAGTATAATTGTGAGAGTAGGATGGAGGAGTAGCATATTATACTTAAGTTAGGAAAAATAGAGTTAGCTGGGTGGAAGTTATATGCTGTTTTTGTTGGATTGAGAGAAGTGAGTTAGGGAGCCTGTGGTATTAGTTTGCAAGTTGAGGAGGGAGTTAGGCTATTTGGATGCCTCACTGAATTTGATTGGTTGTTTTGTTGTAGGTGGTAAGGGACAGAATGGTATAAGTTTAGATGAAGTGGGCTGCTGCAACAGTGATCTATTAGAAAATTTAAGGTTATGGTAACTTTACTTGCTCACCTACACTGTCTGCCTACTGATAAGTCTTGCAAGGACGGAGCTTGTTGTATATTGTCCCAGTGTGTGTGAACTTCTTTACACAAAACGAGGGATTACTCTTATACCGGACTTGAGATTCCTAAAGATGACAGTGTGGATGATCTGTCACTCTTTCCCTTTATACAGTATATAAATTGCATTTGCCCCATAATTGTAGCCTATGTCATGGTTAGTAAAAGTCCACAGAAATTTGTTTGCCCATTTAATATGCAAGTAATTTTAATCTCATGTATACAAATAAGGTGTTCAGTCCTTTATTTATTTTTTATTTTTTTAAATCAGGGTGTCTTACTGGTATATGACATCTCAAACTATCAAAGCTTTGAAAATCTAGAAGACTGGTATGCCATGGTAAAGAAAGTGAATGAAGAAGCAGAAAACCAGCCTGTTGTGGCTTTGGTAGGCAATAAGAGTAAGTCTTTTTTAAGCAGAAAAAAAGTTTGCTTTGAAATCATGTCCTGATATTTTTACATGCAAACAGAATGTTAATTCACACAGAAATGCTGCTGGCCATAATGTTTCCAGACATGTTTCAGATCCAATTACCAAGACTATCATTTTGCAAATGATGTATTAGTATGTTTTTTTAAATGTTTATCACTGCTCAGGATGACTAACTAAAGTTTCTCGCTTTCATGCCTGTGCACTTCAGATTGGCTAATTCAGTGCTGTCTGTCGCTGGTCTTTTGGGTTGTCCATCATCTTTACTTACCATTTTATAAACTATTGTGTTAATTTATTTCCTGTTTTACAACAGAATTTGAAAATTATGATGATTGCCTTTGATAGCCAACTAAGAATGCCTTCCTATATCATATATATTTCTCCAAAGGCAGTATTTAGTAATATGTTTGGTAGGCTACACTGAAATTATTTGTTCAGTGTGTTGAACTAGCATATTAATGGCTGAATGTGTTTCATTTTAATATGTAAGGAGGCAGATAAATCTGGCTATAGCTAGATTTGGACAGGACTAAGCTTCGAGTGGAGCAGTGGTCTAGATTTGAACAGCATGTATTACAGTAAATTCAGTAATGGACTATTGTCAGAAATATTAGTATTAGTTATTGAAGTATCCATCCATGCATTTTCTAAATCCCTTGTACTGGTAAGGATTACTGTGTTTGTTGATGTAGAAACTGAAATGTTAAGTCATAGATGTAATAATTATAAATGCATTTTTTAAAACAACATTTGTCAGTGCTGCATTTTGGATTACACAAGGTTCATGGTGGTGCAGCGGTTAGCATTGTTGCCTCACAGCAAGAGGTTCTCTGGTTTGATCCTCGGCTGGGGTGCCTTCTGTGCGGAGTCTGCATGTCCTCTCTGTGGTCGCGTGGGTTTCCTCCGGGTGCTCCGGTTTCCTCCCACATCCCAAAGACATGCTGTAAGTGGATCGGACACTCTCTAAATTAGCCCTAGGTGTGAGTGTGTGCATGTGTATGCCTTCTGTGGAAGGTTAGGCACCGGGCTGGCAACTCAACACTGTAAAAACTCCACTGCCAATCATGAGTTGGACAGGTGATCCGCTGTGGTGACCCCTAACCAGGAAAAGCCGAAAGAAGAAGAACAACAATTGAAGGGAAGTGAGATGCAGCATTTTAATCTTGGCTAAAAGAAAATTACATTGTTTTAACAAGTACTGTTCAAGTAGAGGGAACATATTACTTAACAAATACTGCTGTTCAAGTAGAAGGAACATAAAACTCTTAATTGTGTAAAAAGATTACATTGCTTTCAAAATTACTGTTTAAAAGGAATCAATGTACATTATTTTGCTGCCATTTAAAGAATATTTTACAAACATTTTAAGGGAAATAATCCATTGCTTTTTGCTGTTTATTAGAAAAGTTACATCAATTGCCATTTCAGGTGGTGTACACAGATAAAGCCCTGTTACCCTGGTGACCAGAGTTTGATTGGCAACTGGTGTACTTGCCAAAACTGGCAGGAAAGATTCTGTAGGAAGTGAGAATGAAGCACCATGTATGCAGCCACAGTTTGTCAGAGGAAGGCAGCTTTGTGATGTGTGTCAGCTTTTTTTGAGTCACCAAACCACTGCCTGGTAGTAGCCTTCATTGTCAAGTGTACAGGAAGGCATTGTGGGCCCCCACTGATACAGAAAGCTGGTCTTCTTGCCTAGATGGTGGGTTTAGGCCATATAAATGCCCTCATTGCCTGGATGCCAGCAAGGACCCAGTCAACTCACATGGCCAACTGTATGTAGGCCCATCCAGATGGGGGTTACCCCCATACTGTACTGGTATGATTCTTGAGTACAGGGAACGAATGGGTAAAGTCCGATGGAGAGAAGGTTGAAGATCAACAGTGAGAAGGGGAAAAACACCCAAGAATAAATAACTTACTTATACAAGTGCTGCTGATAATGGGAACCTGACATACAGCATTCTGTCGTAAATAAAAATGTATGTTTCTTTTACGAGTGTTATTCCTTTCAGGGATGAGTGGCAGGCAGGAAAGGCTAGTACACAAATGAGTTCTGTTTTTCTAATGAGTGAGAAATAAAATTGTATCTTATAGGAGAGCTGTTGCAAGTGGATTTTTTTAATACTTAAAAGTTCTGTGTTTTATGAGAATTTTGGGTGACAATGGAAATATAACTGAAACCCTGTGACAGATCATGGCTTAATGGAAACCAACTGTACTAGCTCCTCTGAAAGGTTTATTAATACAGCCTAATTGGAAGCAATTATCTACTTTAGCAAATAAATAAAAAAAGCTGGATAGATGGATTTGCAGCTCTATACCTTTTTTAAAGCAAACTACTACTTTGTGTTAAAAATACTGTCTGCCTTTAAGAAGTTGCTGTACAACTAGAATGGGTATTAATAAATTCACCCATGTTAAGACTTTCCTGTCCTGACCCTCCTTGAAAAGGCAGGTAAGGCCTAAAGATGGGCACTGGCAAGGCAGGAATGGCATTCCATATCCATTGCCTTGTAACTCCCATGAAGTAGCCATGGCAGCTGGTTTATGATTGCAACCTCAGAGGCTTTATGTAGTGCTTATCAGTGGTTGTAGTCATTTTGAGAAAAAAAGGTCTTATAACATTATATTGCTCTTTTATATGTGCAAGCCATCTCAAAATAAATGATGAAACAAAAGAAGGCATTTGGAATTAGTATAGAAGAATGAAAAAGTGTGCAGTAAAGAATGTGCTTGTAATGAGAATATGCTTATGTACAAGAATGTAATTGAACATGAAATATAAATGCAAATAAGAATAAAATTGTTATCTTGGGGAAAATAAAAACTCTTGGATTGATTTGTGAATTGTTTCCTTTCCTTACATTCCATTTATAGAGTTCAGTATCTTCATTGTCAAGTTTTGTACCTTGGCAAATACCTTTGAGTTAGTTTTACATTGTCATATAGTTCTTTCAGAAATGGGCGCCCTTGGTGGGATCTTCCAAGAAGGAAGTTTTATCAGGATTCATTTGGGTCCAGTATTTGAGGAGGATTTCATTTGTGCAGTGAGAGCTGGTTTAAGGTTGTTTTTATAAAAAATGAGAGTGCTTGCACCTTGTCTACTGCCATGTCTGGTGTCTTTGAGGTACTTGTAGGAGGGAAGTAGATTCTGAAAATTAAGATTGTTTTGTTTGAGCCATGTTTCAGTGACAGCTGTGATGTCAAGTTAGTGGGTTGTAAGGATGGTGTTTATCTAGTCAAGTTTATTAGAGATCCTTTGGGTGTTAACTAATACATAGGAGAAGATAGCAGTGTCAGGAAAGGTTATGGGGTGATATGTGGTAGCAGGGACCTGGATTAGATTCACTGTTTGATCTGAGGAGGAGTATAAGGGTTAATTTATAGAGGTGTTTAGGAAGTTTGAGGTGGGATTGCTGGGGTATTGTAGATTTGGAGGAGATTAAGTAAAGAGATGATGAAACTGGAGTTGAGTGAGAGTGGTAGGTAGTGAATGGAAGGTGTAAATAAGTGGGATTGGTATTGAGGTTCAAGTGGTGATTGTGCATGCGGCTTTGTGGTATTCTAGGATAGAGTAGGCTGAGTGATCGGAGAAAAGATGGGGGTTAAAGATAATGTACTGTAATATGTTAAAGGCATAGCCCGCAGACTGAGTGTGCCACTCAACCACAGCCAATAAGGCTAAACAACGTACCCAACACACTAGTCATAGGTGACTCTATAGTCAGGCACACTGATGTCCCACTCACCAGGCTAAACAAGGAGAAGGTTACCGTCAGCTGCCTGACTGGTGCCAGGATCCGCCACATAACCCACGCACTCAGGTCACTCCACAACAAGTGCAAATTTGACTCTCTCATTGTCCATGTTGGTGTGAACGTCCTGAGACGTACCTCCCTGGACTACATGAAAAGAGATATGGAAGAGCTCTCTGATCTTGTAGCCCAGGTAGGTATGACCCTAGCCCTGAATAGCATTCTGCCATCGCCCAGAATGATGCCGCAGTACAAGGACAAAATGATTGACTTCAACAATTGGCTAAGCTTCTGGTGCCATTCTAAAGGGATCCAGTATCTGTCTGCTTGTGATGACATGGTCGACGGACCACGATGCTTTGCCACAGATGGCCTGCACCTGTCACCCCTGGGATTTCGGATACTGGCTAAGGTTCTTGCCACCCCTATAGTGCTTTTTTTAGGCAAGGTTCAAATGACAAATTCACCACCATAACAGGAACAGGCAAGCAAAAACTGAGGGTGATGCTACTCAATGCTTGAAGTCTAAATCTCAAAATGCACTCACTCTCTGTCTGTCCCCTTTTCTTATCGTCCATTTTACTTAAAGGACGATTATTTAAAAAAAAAAATGTCCTATTTCTGTGTCCGTTTAAGTCCGTTTAAGTTACAGGGTTGTTGCTGGTGTTTCTGTGAGTGTGTCTGCTTGTTCCTCTGTGTTATTCTCAAAAGGAAGGGAAGCCTCTTGGCTTCAAAAAGTGTGAGGAATGTGGAAAAAAGATGCCCTTTAGCAATTCACATGCTTTGTATGTATTGCCTGGGGCCTGTTCATCTACAAGAGTCCTATTCAATTTGCCGTGGGTTTAATCAGAGGGCACTTAAGGAGCGCAAGAACAAGCTCATTCTCAAGGGGTTAAAACCCCCCTTTTCTGAGACTATATCTCCTGAGACTTCATCAAAATTAGAGAAATCTGAGAAATTTCAAAAACGTGCTTTTTTAGCTCCGAAATCTTCTTTGGAGCAGAAGCACAAAGCACCTAGACTGCTCCAACAGAATCTATGGAGCAGACAGCTCAGATTGGATACAAGGCTTCCTCGGAGCACCCTCTGCTCCGAAGTCTACCTTGGCTCAACCCTCAGCTCCAAAGACTACTTTGCCCACTGAATTTGGGTATTGGAACCAATCTCCTTCCTTGGAGCCGATCCCTTCTCAGGTCCCATCACCTTTCCTTACAAGGCCAAGATTGCCTACCCTTTTTACCTGGTCCAGTAGGAGTCTGTCCAATGAAGATGTGGATAGGGTGGTGCAGAGTTTACCAAAGATACTGGCCTTGGCCAAATTATTATTGGATCTGAACCCAAAGGTATTGGATCAGGCACAGTCTTCCCCCTCGGTGCCTGCTCTCCCACCGATCCATCCTGCGGTTTTGTAGCCAGAACATTCTGACATCCAGCTTGTGTCTGTATCAGATCTGGGACCCATAGGTTCTTGGATCCGGTAACTACCCCAAGTGTTTCCACCCAGTTGGAGCTGGGAACTTCTTGAAGCCGACACTCTCCAGTCGGGTCTGTGGAGCCAGTTCAGATTTCTCTGGATTCAACCCTTCCTCTAGGGACCTTGGCGCAGGTGAGTTTGGCTCCTACCTCTGCTTTGGAGCTTCTGTCTTCTGCGCCAGAGATGCCTTTGGATCTGACAACTTTTTTGTTGGATCCGGGATGTTCTTCTGTGCAGGGCCAGATTGCTTTTGAAGTCATGAGGAGGGTTCTGACTACTTCCCAGTCTAGGACACAGTCCCCCTCGGATCTTCCTCCAAGTTCTGTCCAGGTGTCTTTGCCTTCTCACATACTCTCTCCACAGGACTGCAGAGACCCTAGGCCTCAAGATGTCCAGCAAGGGACTCTTCCGTCTTCTGAAACCTCCCCAGAATATCTCACTGAGGATTTCCTTTGGAAGAGGACATGCAAGAGGAATCATCTTGACTCCCTGGAGGAGTCTGTTACACCTGATACCAAATTTGATGAAGCAAAAGGGTCCCCATGGTCACCTGCTGAAGATATCTCCTTTGGAGACATCCTGAAAAATTTAAAATGGAGAGTTGACTGGCAGTCCACTTCCCCCTCCCCTTCAGCCGAGGGATTGGTTTACCTGAAGGCCTTTAGGTCTTGCCGTTCAACCTTTTGGGTGACCCCTCCTTCTGATGAGCATATTGAGTTAATCTCAGGCTTGGGAGACCTTAGACTCCATAGAACCTACTCCTAAGAGGCCAAACAAATACATTACAGCCCCTAAAGACAAGACTTTTTTGACAAAAGGTGTAGCAGTTGATGCGATTGTTGTGGCTGCGGCCTCCAAAAAGGAGCTAGCTGAGACCATTTCTTATATCCATCCTTTGAATAAGGATTCCAGAACCATGGATAGGTATGTGAAGTGTGTCTTTTTGTCAGCGACCTTTGCCTTATGGTCACTGAACTACCTTACCCACTTCACAAGGTTACAGATGGACCTGTTAATAGAGCTGTCAGACTCCCTCCAAGGAGCTGTATCTTACATGGCGGCAGATAGTTAATGCTCAGCTTGCCACCCTCAGTTCAGTTGTCAAGTCATCCATGAGGCTTATATCATATGTAGCAGATGGAATGAGTAGGGCAGCGGGTTCAGGCACCTCTCTCAGGAGGCAGGCCTGAATGCGTCTTTGTGATTTTGTGGAGCCCTTCAAGTCTTCCTTTGTTAGTGAACCTTTTGATGGCTATTCTCTTTTTGTGCCTAAGGTTAAAGAGACTCTTATCAGGTGTGAACAGGAAGGCAAGACCATATCTGCCATTGGAATGCATTTTTCTACACCTACTAAACCCTTCCCCGAAGGTCAAAGAGGTAGTGGAAAAATGTGGTTCAGAATGTTACAAAGGTCTTTCCAGGACACAGAGGCAGAAAACTGCAGCCAGTATACAAGAAAATCCAGTGACTACAAAAATAAAAACAAACTGGTAAAAAAGAAGTCACTGGAACCACAAGCAGCTCATAATGACGAGGTTTATTAGACTCAAACAACTTTAAAATTGCTAGTAAAAACCTTTGCCTTAAACAAGGCTTCTTCAGACATGCCAAAAAAAAAAAATACAGAAAATGCCATCTATCATTTATATAATATCAACATAGGTCACATGATAACAATTAGGCTCATTTGTGTTTCTCTTTCAATAAAGGCTTTAAAGATAATAAATGAAAAGTGCGGAAAGTGCCTTAAAGTAACCAGTAATCTGAATGTAGGCACTGGGCACCAACTGTTCACTAAACAGAGTCTTTATGTGAGTACAAAAGCGATAATTGAACATAAACGCTATACACACACTGTTCCATGTTTTCGTCGTAAAACTTTATCAGATGAGCGTACTAAGTCCCAAGAACAGTTTAAATACTTGACATTACTACAAATAACCAAATAAAATTCAGCTTTCAGTCAATGGTACAACCAGTTTTAAAATTTAACCCTCCAAACTAAAAACACTAATAAATAACATATTTAATGTATATTAATGTGTTTAAAATCAATTTTGAAAAGGCAATTTAAATATAATTCATTTTAAAAACTTTAATAAAGTAATGTCAAGTATTTAAACTGTTCTTGGGACTTACTATACTCACCTGATGAAGTTTTATGACGAAAACGTGGAACACTGTGTATAGCATTTGTGCTGTTATCGCTTTTGTACTCAAAGACTCTGTTTAGTGAATGGTTGGTGTCCATTGCCTACATTCAGTTTAAGGCTTTAAAGATACAAAGCCATTCAAACCAGGCAAAATATGTGCCCCTAAGAGTAAAATCCAATTAAATTCTTCCTTTTCAGTAAAATCAATATTACCCCCACGTATGTTATTGTCAACTACTCTTACAATTGAAAATTTAAAACCATGTCTAAAGCCATTGTCTCCAATGTGTTTACATAGAGCATTTGTTCCAGGTGTTCCACCCAGTGAAAAGGAACAAGCAACATTAGAAATCCAAGAGTTGCCAAGAAAAAGAGTCCTCCAGGAACTCCCCGCAGACCAGAGAGGGTCCGGAACTTACCCAAGATTCTTTTTAGTTCAAAAAAAAAAAAAAAAAAAAAACGGGACTGGAGACCCATTTTGTACCTCAGCAATCTGAACAAATCTGTAAACAAGACCAAGTGCTGGATGGTAACACTGCAGTCTATACTTTCATTCCTGGAAAAAGACAATTGGATGTGCTGTATAGACCTTCAGGATGCGTGCTACCACATTGGAGTGGAAAGAGGACCCAGAAGGTACTTGAACTTCCGGCTAGGAGCCAGTCACTTCCAGTTTTGAGCTCTGCCCTTTGGTCTTACTACAGCCCCCAGAGTGTTCAAATGCATGGCAATAGTGGCGGCTCACCTGAGATGCTGAGGATTCTGAGTCTTTCCATATCTGGATGTGACTCGCTCATAACAGCTCCATCCAGGCATCTTTTGCTACAAGCCAGGGACTATATGCTTCAAATCTGTTCCTCCTTAGTTATTACCATAAACTTTGAACAATCTGCTTTAGAGCCACATTAAAACTTAATCTTCATAGGAACAGAGATATATACAACTACATTGATTGCAAGACTCCCTCATCTCCACAGTCATGTAAGATTGTTAATCCGGAAGATGCGAGCCTCTGCAAAACTGGTTCTTTAAGTTCTGGGGAAAATAGCTGCATCAGTCGTACTTGTACCTCTAGCGCTTCTTCATATAAGAATACTTCAGTGGTTTCTTTCCGCACAGTGATCTATCCTGAAACTGCCAATGTCACACCAAATCATGTATTTAATTTATATATTTAATTCTTGTCAGTATCATCAACTACATTTTTTACATATTTTAAACACACACATACAATTGTATAATTATTATATTTATTATATTTTTTATACATTCATTATATACAAATAATAACAACAATTTTTATATTGGTTTTAACTCAGAATGTTTATAATACAGCACTTTACATATGCTCAGGGCATTTTAGATATGCTGCTATATGTATATTTTTTACCATTATGGTCTATATAGGCACTATACTCCGTTTTTTAACTCAATACTAGTAGATTACTATAGGCACATTTGAGGAGGAAATTTGATCAGGCTTACACCTGCCGTTTGGTTCTTAGGTTTTTAGATCTTTATTTTACATCACACCCACATGTTTTAACTGAGAATGTATAATGTATTATGTAGAACAAATATGTATTGGATGTTATTATGAATGTATCATTAGGTATGCAGAACGTAAGATGAAGCTGTTGATACTGTTATTATTGTTATTTAATTATTTAACACTATATGTAATAGGCTAATCAATTCATTTAATTCATCTACAATTGGCGCCAAAAAAGCTTTATAATGTTTTACGTATGGGGCACTCATGGTTCTGATGAAATCTGTTTGTAGCAGATGAAAGCGCTTAACCATCACTGTCCTGGATATTCATGTTACGTGTCGTGTCTTTTTGGATTATTAAATCGTTTTGAACTGTGTGAGCAGCGTTTTTCTTGGCAACACTGTCATCTTGTTGCTATTGTTGGTATATCAGCATTTTTCTACATTCTTTGGTTTCTATCCTGAAACTGCCAATGTCACACCAAATCATGATAACTAATTCCTACAAAAAGGATCCCCAATGGTGGATCCATTCTTCCCTTAGTATCTGAAGGCCAGCACCTTTCCTCCCCTCAACCCCAGGTCACAGTGACCACTGCACTTCCCAAATAGGGTGGGGTGGGCATTATCTAGTGAAGTCAGTTCAAGGCATCTGGCAGGAATGCGAGGCTCATTTGCACATAAACATCCTAGAGATGAGGGCAGTACTTTTAGTGTTGCAAGCATTTCAAGACACACTCCCTGTAGCAATGGTAACAATCCAGTCGGACAATATGTCTGTAGTCTGGTGCATAAACGGGGGGGGGGGGACCAGATCTTACCCCCTTTGTCAAGAGGCTCTGAGGGTCTGGCAATGGGGAATGGCCTCCAACCACTTTCTGATAATAATGCAAATCCCTAGGAAATCCAGTGTGATTGTGGACAAATTGACCAGAGCCATTTTATGGCCACACAAGTGGTCCCTCAGTCAAAATGTTACAGAAGAGGTCTTACAGAAATGGGGTCAGCCTTGCTGCGATCTCTTTGCATCACCCACCAATTCCAACTGCAGCAACTATTTTGCCCTTATCCCTCCCGCGGGGGAGTCACCAAGGGAGGGCCTTCATTATGCCTTTCCTCCAATTCCTCTAATTCCCAGATTTTTGCAGAAAGCAAGTTTGTTGGAGACTACAATAATCCTGATTGCTTTCTGTTGACCTCGTCAAATCTGGTTTCCCTTTCTGCAGCCTCATCTACGAGAGAAACCATGGATTCTGGACCCTGCTCCAAACCTTATGACTCACCCGTTCGGAATGGTTCATCCCAACCTGGACAATCTCAAACTAGCAGCTTGGCCTCTCCATTTCCCCTGGTCACCAGGTTTCCTCTCCTTTCCTGTACAGTCAAACATATTTTATCTTCACATAAAACATTCACATGAAAATTGTGTTGAAGTAAATGGAAGAAATTTGTTGTATGGGCCAGCAGTAATCAGATAGACCCTTTTTCTGCACCTATATATTCTATTCTAGAATTTTTGGCTAAAACCTTTCAATGAAGGAGCTTCTGCAGCCACTATTAGAGTTCGGTTGGCAGCAATTTCAAATGTCCATGTAGGAGAAAATGGTTCTGGAATAATTTCTCACAGACTTTGTAAGGCTTTCTTAAAAGGAACTACAGTGATAAGACCCCCATACAAAAATCCAACACTGCCCTGAATCTGAATTTCATCTTGTCAAGCATCATCTGTCCTCCCTTTGAACCATCGGCTATATGTGATTTGAAATATCTGTCCTGGAAATCACTATCTTTTTAGTGGCTATTACTTCGGCCAGAAGAGTGTCGGAATTGCAAGCTTTGTCTGCCAAGCCCCCATAACTAGTTTTTCCAAAGAACAGAGTTTCTTTATGCACTAACCCCTCATTTCTACCAAAATGTTGTGTCAGAAAGTAACTTCAACCAATCTATTGAATTGAACTGCCAGTTTTCTTCCCAAACTTCCAAAATAAAGGAGAATATTCACTGCATCTTGTAAATGGTAGTTCCATTTTTATTTACATAGAACTTCCGCAATTAGAAAATCAGATCAACTCTTTATTTCGTATTCTGATATTAGAAAAGGTTAACCAGTCACAATTTACCTTATCCAGATGGCCTTCACTATGTATAGCCTACTTTTACAATTCTAAGAATAGAGCTCTTCCTATCCTCATTAAAGCTCATTCCCCTAGGTTGGTAGCCACATTGGCAGCCTTCCAAGCTAGGTTACCTTTTTTTAATATCTGTGCTGCAGCAACATGGGCAAAACCTCATACCTTTATTACTCATTACAAAGTGGATTTGGCCTCTAGGAGTAGAGCTTCCTTTGGGTCTATGGTTCTGAGGAATATACTCCCATGAGCAACCCAAGAGTCTGGTTGCTTGGGACGCAGTCACATCAGTGAGAATAAAGACGAGATCGACAACAACACAAAAAGAAGTTATGTACTCTACCTTTATTCCCACAAACCACCCTCTATACCCCAAGGAGACCGAGTAGTAATTGGTACTACAGAATTCTATAGCTTCAGAAATAATGCTTTGGTGTACATATATGTGTGTATATATATATATATATATATATATATATATGTGTGTATGTGTGTATGTGTGTGTATATATATATATATATATATATATATATATATATATATATATATATATATATATATATATAAATAGTTTTCCTTATATGAGTTGTCAAGGCCAAGCAAGATCTGAGGAAGTTAGGGAGTTGCATTATAGATAAGGAATGATGCCCATGAGCTTTGCTGAAGACGTCAAGCATTATGGGTAAGGAATGATGCCCACGAGCTTTGCTGAAGATCTCAAGCATTTGAAATAGCTGAGACGGATCCGATAGATTGGATATGACTCCTTCAGTGAGAATAAAGGTAAAGATGAACAACACACATGGAATGTTATGATAAGTACATAAGTTCTTTTTTACAAGAGTGTCTACGTAACCCTAAACTTTGAGAACTTTCAAAAAGTAACAGTTATTCTTGAATGTTCAACATGTGTGTATTTAATTGTTCATTAAACTTTATCCACATGTAAGAAAAAGTATGTTAATGGATTTTGTTTTGATGGTAATCAATTCCAGATGGCATACTTGGGTTTCAATGCTTTTGAATTCCTTAAAGGATGGAGTAGTTTCACTTTTCCAATTCCTGGTTATAATATTTCTTGCAATTGTGAGAGTGGACCATAAGAGTGGGTATTTTAGTCTCTTGACAGGGTATCTGGGTATTAAAATAAATTAATGACTTTGTTAGAACAGATGTATCACTAAATAATGCATGTAAGAAAAGGTTAATATTAGACCAGTATGATTTGAGTACAACACAGTCAAAAGCATATGTTTCCGTCTGCTTTAATCTCCATTTTACATCTCCAGCAAACCACCCTTTCCTTAAACATTAATTAAATTTTATGAGGTTTAAAACGGATCTACCTCTGTTTAAGGGAAGAGGTTGTCTGTTCTGATGATAATAGAATTGCTCTTTTATAATCCTCATTAGGTGAATTGTTGTTAATGCGTTTAAAATAATCCCAATTATTTCCAGTGTAACTTTTTTGTTCTTTTTTGATCACCTTATATAGTTTGGATAGCAGAGCATGTTTTACTGAATAAATAATGTTAGAAGTTCAATTAATTTAGATATATAATTTCTTACCCTCTGCTGCATTAGTTTGATTTTATTATCTACAAATTGCCTACAAGTTTGTACATAAAACCACATATTGTTACCTAAATCATATTTATTAAATAAACAACAGAATGCAGCTTATCATTAATTAACAATTGAGACCAATACAGCAGATTATTTTTATTAAATGAAGTCATTGTTTGGAAGAAGAAATGTTGTTTTTAGTGTATGTTATAGGAAAAAGAAGAAATATACATGCTTTATATGTTGGATTTCTATAAATAAAGTTTCTGAAAGTATTTAATAAAGTAGAAATGTAATAAGCATTAGTTATTTGGTGGTTACTAGCAGTAAAAAATCTTTTAAAACTAAAAAAATGGTTATTTGACATTAAATTTCGACTAGATTTAACAAAAAAATGACTACATTTTAACCAAAGATTTCCTTGAAACTCCTTCTTCCATTTAGCTGTGTAATAATTTGTCCAAAGAGATATTGTTTTTGTAACTGACGATAGAGAGTAAAGTTCTAGATCTGGAAAACCAATTCCCCCAGATGAACAGTCTTTAATATGATGATTCAAAGCTGTTATGGGTTTATTTGGAAACCAAATACATTTTAAGATTAATGAAATGAACTCTTTTTATATAAAAAACTTGGAGAAAGTAAAGATTGTGATTGTATAACATATACAATTTTTGGTAAAATTACCATTTTAATTATAGAGAGTCTCTCATCCATAAATAAAAAAAAGTTGATTCCATTAATTTACTAAATTGTTTATAATAGTTAAACTATTGTTATAGTTAAAATGTATTATGTTATTGATGGTACAAGTTATTAGCCCTAAATGTTTTATTTTATTCTCTTGCACTATATATTTAGTAAATTTAATGTTTAAATTATCAGTATTGGAATTTTTAGGAAATATTTTTGTTTTATTTTATCATTAAAAGAAAGACCAGATTATCTTTGAAACAATTCCACTACTTCAGAAACAGCAGAGAGAGAGAGAGTTATTTCCATTTATGGTTAAGAAAATGTCATCTGCAAACAATTGAATTGTAGTTGTCGGGTTTGTAATTATCCTTGTACCTTTGATTTCTTAAGTTAATCTTATAAAATTAGCAAATGGTTCCATAATTTAAAGTAAAGAGTAAAGGTGATCGAGGACATCTTCGTTTAGTTCCTTTGAAAATCTGTATTGACTGAGAGGTAGCTGTACCTGTTTTAGAAAGGCATGGCATCCATTATAAAGCTGATTAATAAGTTGTAAAAAGTTACTAGAAAAAGTACATTCTTCTAATACTAATAGAATATATGTCCATAACTAACTCAAAGGCACTATCAATAGCCAGATAATTCAAGTTGCCTTTTGAATTATTTGCAAAATCAATTATAGTTATTATTCTCTTAGTATTATTATAGGACTTTCTATTCAAGGTAGAACCAGTGTGGTCTTTCTCAAGCAAAGAAGGCAAATATTCCTTTAATCCCATGGAAATTCATGCTAATAGATTAGTCTGTAAGAAGAACATATAGTAGGGTCTTTGTCAACTTTTAAAATGGGAAATTGGAGAAATTAGTGTATTTCCATGATGGAGGAACATTTACTAGACCTTTACTTAAAGAGAAAACTTTATGTAATTTAATTAGGGCTTCTTTGGGCATTAGTTTATATATTTCAGGGATAATACCATCATTGCCTGGAGCCTTATTATGTTTTAAACCATTAATTTGAGCATGAAGATCAGGCATTAAGATAGGCTTATCAGTTATTTCCATTTGGTTATCCGATAACTTATTTTTTGTATAGTTTTTTTTATTAAAGTCATAATTACCTCTTTAGAATCCAGTAATTAATTGTTTTGATTAATTTTATTAAAATGGATTCTATATTCTTTCAGTATATCTTCTATTTCTGTAAACCTTTTCCTTCTTTTGGATGAATAAATCTATTTGATATGATAACATTTACTAAGTATATTTTTTCTAATAGATAAACTACACATAGGCTTTGGATTAACAGAAAAATCCTTTATTTTTAACCTTTCCAAGTTAATCTTAGTTTTATGATTTAGAATTTAGAATCTCTAAATATTAGAGATTTAAGTCATCAATTCTTTTATTTTGTTAGTCTTATCTTTTTGGTCATGTAATTTTAACTTATCAAGATTTTCTTGCATCTCACTCCGTTCTTTATTCCATTGCTTTTCCTTAATCATAAACCAATTAGTGATTCTCCCAAACAAGTATGATTTATATATATATATATATATATATATATATATATATATTTCAAAGATATCTTCAGTGTAGTTAAGTTTAATAAAAAAATGAATTTCTTTTAATGAAATCTTTAAATTATTTTAAGCTGGTTATATATGCTTGTATTCTTTCTTTTAATCTGAATATTAGTTTTAAGCATTAGTTAAAATTTTTAGTATTATGATCTGAAGGGGGCATAATACCACCTTTACTTTACCTAATATATTTATCAACTCATTTGAAATGTATACTCTTATCAGTTCTAAAATATGTACCATGCCTATGTGAAAAGTGAGGGAAAAATTATTCTGAATCTGAAAAGTCATTTATAGCTCTGACATGAAATAATTCAGTAAAGTCAATTAAAGGCTTAACAGATGCTAAAGTTTTCCTTTTACCAGTAGTATTAGTATCCTTCTCTGTCAGTATACAATTAGAGTCCCCTTACAAAATAATACTCCCTTTTAACTCCTCTTCCCAGCATTCAATAAATATTGATACAAGTGCATAATTTCTTGTTAATTTCTAATGTAACTGAGCAAAACATACCTTTGTAATCTTTATTTGTATCAATAATTTTAGGCTGAGGAAAAGAGTTACTTCACAATATAGCCGCCCCTCTCTTTTTTTAATTATAGTGAGAACTAGATAGCAAGATATAATGTTTAGTTTCGAGTACATCTTCCAGCAGTAAATGTGTCAGTTATAAGAATATAACTTAAGAATTTAATAAGTTTAAATATTTATATAAACTCACTCTCTTGCAACAATTATTTAAGCCATTAATATTAATAGAAATGCATTTAGGATACAACATATAACATTTTAGACAAATCAGCAAGTGATATTTCCATTAATTCAAATTCATACTAGTGAGAAAACATCCCTCCTTCAAACCCGAACTGTTCATTAATAAACATGTGATCAAGAATAATTAAATAAATAATTTTAAGCATGCTAATATATGTAGCAGACACCAAAGAAAACAAATTATTTTTTTCATAAAGAAAATATATGCTTCTAAACCCCTTCATACCCCACATGGAGTCTAACACTCCTAACTTGAACAGCATTGCTATCCAAGCTTTCCCACCTGTCAACTAGCAACAGACCTCTCTTCCCCCACTACTTTTAAGACAAGTTTTTGTAATCAATTTAAGAAACAAGTTAGGACTCAAAACAACTTATGTAAATAAAAATGTACAATATATACATTGTCTGTTTATAAATGAAGTAAAATATAGCAAACAAATCATATTTATTATTAATTATTAGATATTTGTTAACTGGGTTGGTCCAGCTGAGATGAATGGCCCTTTTTTTCAGTGGAGACCTGAGGAGAAAAGCTCCAGTTGACAGACATAACATTCTATGATGAAATGTTCTACAAGGATCGAAAAATAAAAGTTTTAAACAATAGTATACAATATTAAGAATATGAACACATATAAATAGATATTCAGAATGTATGTACGTGAACAAAAGAACAAAAATTACAAAGAAATATAGATTTTCATGATCAGTGTTGAAAAACAAAGTACCTGGGGTATATATACAACATGGTAGGACAGAGTGTTTTATCTTTTTATTATTTCTTTTTTAGAGATAAATTGCACAGTGAGAGAGCAGATTCAGCAAGGATGTTATTTACAGGGTAGTTTAGAGAGTAAGTGAGTTACATGGAAAAAGGTGAAAGTGGAGATGGAAGTTAAGAGGGAATAATGCAAGGGCAGGATTTTGAGTTCAGGAAGTATTTTTTGACTTCAGTTTTGAAGAGGCTGGTACTTTGAATGCTGCAGATGTCTTGGGGAAGCCTATACCAGGAGTTGTACACTGAGTTTCTATATAGGAGTTTGCCAATATTTTTGTTTGGTTTATAAGTATCTAGTAGGTTCTGCTCAGAGCTACGAATTGAACGAGCTGGGGTATAAGGGGATACAATGGTTGAGAGAGAGGGACAGGTTGAAGGTTTGTGTAGCACTTGAGTGTGAGAGTTGGAACTGGATAGGAGGAGGAGCTGGGGGAATTCAAGCCATTGAAGTTTGTTCAGGGCATGGCAATAATGAGATTTGTATGGTTGGTCACAGGCAAATCTGGCTATGTTCTATGTTTGGGTTTGGTAAGTAGGGATGAGTGAAGGTTGGTCAAGATAGGAAAGGTATAGAGAAGGAATGGATGGAGAGGCTTGAGCAAGAGTGTTTTTGTAGTTGGGAGCTAGGAGTTTCTTCTTTCTATAGAGCAGAACCAGTTTCTGTTTTCTTTTTTTTATTAATTTATTTATTTTTTTAATGCAGTGTTGTATATAGATGTCAAATTTAAGCTGGGTGTCAACTATAGTACCAAAATGTTTGGTATGTGGTTCAGCTTTGATAAGGATGTTGTCTTGAGGGGAAATGGTAAAGGTGGATTTGTGGTGGGAGAGAGATTTAGGAAGGAATAGAGGGAGCTTAGTCGTTTGGTGGTTGGTGAGCCACTTTTCCACTGAAGAGAAAATATTTTGAGTAAGGGATAGAAGGTTGGTGATGTTATCAGAGATAGAGATGACAGTAGAGTCAGTGTATTGTATGAGGGAGGAGGTGGTGCAGGAGGAGTAGAGTTTGTTAATGAAGATGTTGAAGAGGAGAGGTCCAAGAAATGAGCCATGAGGGATACCAGTTTGGATAGTTAGGAAGGAAGAGCAAGAGGATTGCCATTGTACAGACTAGAGTCTATTTGACAGATTGAAAACCACTGGATAGTAGATGGAGAGAGATTATGATCAGTTAGTTTAGCAGTAAGCTTGGGATGAGATGCACTATCAAAAGCTTTAGAGTGGTCAAGAAAGAGAGAAGATACAAGATTTTTGTCCTGGCTTCAGCAACAATTTGGGTAGAAGATAAGAGAGCATAGGCAGTGCTGTGATTATGCCTGAAGCCATGCTGAGAAGAGGTTAGAAAGTTTTCCTCGAGTAGGTATTTTAGGAGCTGGTTATATATACATTTTTCTAAGATTTTGGAGAGTGGACAGAGAATGGCAATGGGTCTGTAGTTAGATGGATTTGTGGAGTTACCTCCTTTGTGAAGTGGGATGGTATAGAATGATTTCCAGATATCGGAGACTGAGTCTTCTTGGATAAATCTGTTGACTAGGATAGAGACAGGGTAGGCAATAGAATGAGCTGCAAGTCTGAAAAAGAGAGGGTAGGTTGTCAGTAGAGGGAGAGCAGGGTTTTAGTTTTGAGTAGAAGGGATTTTATGAAAATAGTGGAGACAGGGTTAAGAGAGAGAAAGGGATAGAGTTACTAGTTGTGACTGAGGTGTGAGAGAGGATTTGATTTTGGTTGTTTTTGTTAAGTTTGTTAATGGATTCAATGAAGTGGGTATTAAGTAAGGAGGCAGTTTCTTGGGGAGTGCTGTCAGGATGGGGACTGGGAGTGGTAGGTTCACCAGGGTGTAGAATTTTATTGATGGAGTGCCAGAACTTTTCTGGGTTTGACTTATGAATGAATTTTGCTCAAAATAGTATTTTTTCTTGTCCTTATTGATTTGCTTCATTGAAAGGTTTTGGGAGTTGTTTATATTTTTGGAGAAGGTGAGAGGTTTTGTTTTTAGCCATAGTTTCCAATACTTGTCTCTCTCCTTCATGAGAGTGAGGATGTCTTTAGAGAGCCATGGAGAGTAGGCTGTTTGACTCTGATTTTTCTTACAGGGGCTAAAGAGTTAAGGATGGCAAGGATAGTGCTATTAAATTGCACAACTGCATCATTGAGGGGAAGGTACTTTGGAACTGAGCCTATCTTTATAGGTCTCAGCATTAAAGGAAGAGGATTATGACATTCAGTAAATTAGTGGGACTTGGGCAATTGTGGGAGTACCTTTCAACTCTAGTAGGGAGGGGGTCACTTAGGGAATGAGGTAGGGTAGTGGGGTTATGATACAGGGAGGGATTGGAGGGAAGTATCTAGTCTAGGGTGGAAGAGTTAGTATTCCTACTATTGTAGCGGGTAGGAGTTGAGATAGGTTTATGGAACCCATGGAGGTTAATATGTTTGGTAGAAGAGGCAGTAGATAGTTTTTGCCAGTCAATATTAACATCTCCAAGTATTATGGTTTCATAGGGAATATGCAGTGAGATCCAGGATAGGATAGATTCAAGGATGGGGATGTTGTTTTCGGGTGGTATATATATTGTTGCAATGGCGATTTGTTATGGGGGTTGGTGACAGTTTAGAGGAAGTATTTCAACAGGGTGGAAGGTAGAGATAAGGGAAAGGGGGATAAGCTGATGTGCTTGGAGTACATTACTGCAACTCCGCCAACTTTTTTGGCAGCTCTGTCAGCACGGTACACATTGTAGTGAGGAGGTAGTATTTGAGTCTGAGATGTGTGGTTTTAACCAGGTTTTGGATAGGGCAAGGATGTGAGGGGTATATTGGGTAATCCAGGAATGTAGCTCTGTAAATTTGTTAGGCATGCTCTGTATGTTAATTGCATAAATAGATATCTGTTTGGCTGGGTTGATATTTATAGTGGTTGTGATAGAAGGGCCAGGATTAGGGTGGATGTCACCATCTAGAAGTGGGGTGCTTGAGATTGGTTTTGGTTTAGTACAGTATAAGTACAGACTATAGGGTTTGTACTTAGGTTTATGGGATATAGCTGAAAGAGTGGATATTTCCATTTATAAAGAAGTATAGGATGGATTAAAAAGTGAAGGGGAGATAAGGAAGGGGAGGGGCGGGTTCCTTAGTGGTATGGCATAAGTACTGGTTGGAGATGTGCGAAAGTGGTTCAGTTGGATCTAATAGGAAGTAAGGTAAGAGAAGTATAGTAATAGGGTTGTAAAGATGCAGAGGGAGGGCATATTGAATGTGTGGAGGAAGAGAGGTATAACAGTAGAGAAAATGAAGTGATTAGAGTTGGGATGTAAGAATTTTGTGGTTACTTTATTGAGAGGCTAAGGGAATGAAGTTGAGATAGTTTGCAGGTGGGAGAGATAGGTGAAACCAATCAGAAAGTAGAAGGTGGGAAGGATTTAGTGAGAGGAGGGAAGATGTGAGAGAGGAGGGGTAGGGATGTGGGTGAGGAGAGCTAGGACTGGATAATTTGGAGATGTGGGAATGGAGGACTCTGGGTGTATGAGGCATAAATGAATGAAAGAGGGGGTGGGTGGGAATGGGGGTAGGGTAGGGGAGCGGAGTGAGCCCGAGTGTAGTGGGCTGGACTACTAATGGCGGTTGCCACCAAAAAACAATAACTTGGTCAGGAGACCTGGTAAGAGGCACTGCAGAGTGAGAGTGGAAGTGAGCAATGCAAGTCGGAAAGAAAAGTGAGGTGTGGCCAGGAAAGGATAGGAAGCTAAGGCTGAGTATTGGCTTGACACTCAGACAGGATTGTAGACACTCCGGATGGAAAATAGCTAATGACAGGTTAGTTTTCAGTAGGTAAGAAAAAAAACTTTCAAAAGACAGAAGGAAAGGATAGGGTAAATAAGGGGGAAATGCAGTTAGCCAGTAAAGCTAACACAAATAACAGTTATAGAATCAACAGTTGAAGACAAAGGATTTTAAGATGGCTCCTTTACAATCTGAGTGTGTTTGTTTGGATTTCACCTGTTGAGGCAGTCTTAAAGAAAATGGAAGACAAGGCTAAGTCTATGCCAAGACTGTTAAGATTTTTGCAGGTTGCAGCCTCGAGTTTAGTAGGGGAATTGGCCTACCAAGGGGTGGGCGTATCCTTCTTATGATTCCCCAGTCTAGGGGTAGATCTAGGCGTGGTGAGGGAGGCAGAGCTCAGGGGCTCTTTCAGGCCTAGAAGGCAGGGGTTCACCTGCACAGTCTTGAGGTGAGGGCAGGGGTCAGTCCTTTTAAATGAAACAGACCCAATGACCTACGCTTTTCAGCTGCCAGAGCGCTTCTGCGAGTCCTGGCAGCACCTTTGAGGAGGAAAGGTTGGCACTTTTTCAAGGAAAATTGGGTTTAATTACCCAAGACAGATGGGTATTGTGGATATCATTCACCAAGGAGTTACAGGTTTTATTTCCATGCACTTCCTTGCCTCCTTTCAAAGGCATGCCAGGGCGTTCCTCCTCAGCAAAGAATAGAGGCTCACAAACAAATTTCTCTGCTACTTCAAATAGAGACCATACAGCCCGGTCCTATGCCAGAAGTGGAGCCTAGGATTTTTATTCTCGCCTGTTCCTAGTACCAAGAGAACACGTGGAGACCAATTTTGGATTTATCTATCCTCAACACTTATCTGGACATTCCCAAGTTCAAAATGTTGGCGTTACAACAGCTTTTTCCTCTGCTGGGCAAAAGATCATTGGACTGGTAACTTTGGATCCTCAAGGAGGCTTACCTTCATGTTCCTATCAGACTGAGTTGCAGGAAGTATTCCTGCGTTCCTCGAGCTGGGACTTCTCATTATCCAGTTCTCTGCATTGCCCTTTGGCTTATCTACTGCACCCAGAGTGTTCACCAAAGTTCTACAGGCCCCAGTGATAGCTTTCTTCAGGCTAAAAGGAATACAGATCTATCCTTATTTGGACGATTGCCTGATTCTAGCTCAAGGGAAGGACGAGCTTCTTCATCATTTGGAATATGTGATAGCAGTGCTAAGATGCCTGGGGTATTCTGTTGAGAGCAGAAATAGGAGTCCAGTCTAGTACCCTCTCAAGGACATGTGCTTTTCCTGGGTGTAAGACTGAATACAGCACATCCCAGATGGCCTTTTTGACCCCGGACAAACAAAGAATCTTTCCCTTTACTTTCATCAATTGTCTCTCATCAGTCCAGGCTGACTGCAAGGACAGTCCTTCAAGCCTTGGGGTTCATGGCATCTTTGTATTCTGGTGCTTCCCAATGCCAAACTGCATATGAGGAAGCTACAATGGTATCTCAAAAATGTATGGACACAGCACTGCCAGGATCCCTGAACTTACTGTCATTCAGATAATACCTTGCATTCAAAAGGAATTTTGTGGTGGAAACTCAGGAATGTCACCTAAACAAGAGAATCTCTGTGAACCGTCCAGAGGCGCAGTCAGATTCTAACGACAGATGCCTCAGACAAAGCTTGGGGAGCTCATCTAAATGGAAAGTGGATACAAGACAAGTGGCTATAGCCGAAGACTACAGCATCTACATATCAACTTGAAGGAGATGTTAGCGTGGTCCAGTTTGCATTAATAGCTTTCAAGGATTTACTAACTTCCAGGGCAGGTGTTGATTCTAACAGACAACACAACTGTAAGTAATGGTACATCAAGCAAGGGGAACACATTCTTATCCTCTCATGCAGGCAAGCAATGATTTTGTGGAGACTGCTCTCAGTTTACAGCTAAATCTTTCAGGCAAGGTTTCTGCGGAGCACAGAACTCCTTAGCAGATGTGTTGAGCAGGCGAATTATGGATCCCCGCGAAAGTGGAAATAGGATCCTCATGTATTTTCAGAAATTGACAGTGTCATGGGGAACTCCAGACATAGATCTGTTAAAACTTCTCCACTAAACCACCAGCTGCTTAAAGTTTTGCAGAGTTTCATCCCACAGCTTGGAAAGTGGATGCTCTTTCTTTCAATTGGAGCAATCTTCATGTGTATGCCTTTCCACCTCTGCCTCTCCTCCCAAAGGTACTTCTAAAAGGTCAGACAGGACAAGCCAGGATGATTTTAATAGCTCCAGATTGGCCTCGACAGCACTGGTACCCATTACTGGAGAAGTCTGGTATGCAGGGAGCCTCCATGGCCTTTGCCTTACCGATTCCACACACCTGTTGTCTCAGGAGAACAGTCATTTACTCAATGTCAAGCTTCACTCTCTTCACCTAACAGCCTGGCATATTCTGTTTTGAACCATAGAGGTCTCTCAGCAACTTCCACAGCAAGTTTTGGATGTTATTTTGGAAGCTAGAAGGCCTAGTACAAGGAGAAGTGATAATTTAGATAAATGGAAGAGATTTTTATTTTGGAGTGCAGCAAAGGATTTTTGATGTTTCTGAGCCTAATTTAAGTGTGGCTCTTCAATATCTTACTGAGTTACTGGACAAAGGTTTGTCCTTCTCTTCCTAATAAGTTCATGCTGCAGCAATTTCGAGCTCACTATGACTGTGACCCACCATTGTTTTCTCATCCTTTGTTCAAGCAATTTCTTAGAGGGGCAAAGAATATAAGACCCCGCACGTAGAGCTCCTACTCCCTGCTTGGGATCTCAATTTTGTGTTGGGAGAAACTCACTTTCTACAACCTTTTGAGCCTGCAGCTACTACCGAGTTGAAATATTTATCATGGAAGACTGCTTTTTGTTGGCCATTACACACTCTGCAAGAAGGGTTTCTGAATTGCGAGGCCCTTATGAAGCGGTTGAGCCTTTCTTAATTTTCCATAAGGATAGGGTATCTTTTCGCACTAATCCTTCCTTTATGCCTAAAGTGGTTTCTAGTGTGTGCTTTAAACCAGACTGATTCATTTTGCCTACTTTTTTTATACAAATCCCCAAAATAAAGGGGAAAAGATTTTTGCACACTTTAGATGTACACAGGCAGTTGCGATATTATTTGAGCAGAACTAAAGGAGTTCAGACAGTCTCAGCAGTTATTTGTTTCTTTTTTTGCTTTGAGTTCTCAGAGACAAGCCTGTCAAAACAAACTATTTCTAAGTGGATTGGGTTTTGCATTTGCTTTCTGTTATTCCCATCATGGCAAGGAGATTCCAGCTGGGATTAGGGCCTCATTCCACTAAGGGCTACTGCCACTCTGACAGCTTTTAAGTTGGCAACTGAAAGTATTTTGGAGGCAGCTACTTGGAGTTCAGTACATACTTTCTCTAAGCATTATCACCTTCCACTTTACTCTAAATCTAGGGCTGGTTTTGCCACTAGCACTATTTTACAGGGCATTTTGGCAGCTCCTGCTTCTTTATAGTTCTGCCATCCTCCCACTTATCTCTGCTTTGGATTCTACCACCCAAGTGTTAGGACTGCAGCAATGTGAGATGAAGAACATAGTACCCAGTTTTGTACCTACCATAAATGTAGATGTTCGAAGATCCACATTGCCTGCAGTCCAATTCTACTCCCTCCTTCCCCTCTGTGGTTAGAGGCGGTTGTGTGGGCTGGGTTGTAAATATTGTGTATATTGTATATATTGTACATATTATTAGTGCAAGGGTGGTTGGTTGGTTGTTTGCTGTCTTTTGGTTTTGACCTTTCTTTTTAGGGTCTTCTTCTGACATCTGGGGCAAGAAAAGACCCCGAGGATATGGCGTCACGGTCATGTCGCATTTGTACCCTGGCGGTCCTGATGTGTCAGTCTAATGCGCCTTGACCGACGTCAGCCTTATACTTTGATATTCGGGCCGACCGAGGACAGCGGACTACCCAAGTGTTAGGACTGCAGCAATGTGGATCTTCGAACATCTACATTTATGGTAGGTACAAAACTGTACTTTTTGTTTTTAGCCATAGTTTCCAATACTAGTCTCTCTCCTTCATGAGAGTGAGGATGTCTTTAGAGAGCCATGGAGAGTAGGCTGTTTGACTCTGATTTTTCTTACAGGGGCTAAAGAGTTAAGGATGGCAAGGATAGTGCTATTAAATTGCACAACTGCATCATTGAGGGGAAGGTACTTTGGAACTGAGCCTATCTTTATAGGTCTCAGCATTAAAGGAAGAGGATTATGACATTCAGTAAATTAGTGGGACTTGGGCAATTGTGGGAGTACCTTTCAACTCTAGTAGGGAGGGGGTCACTTAGGGAATGAGGTAGGGTAGTGGGGTTATGATACAGGGAGGGATCGGAGGGAAGTATCCAGTCTAGGGTGGAAGAGTTAGTATTCCTACTATTGTAGCGGGTAGGAGTTGAGATAGGTTTATGGAACCCATGGAGGTTAATATGTTTGGTAGAAGAGGCAGTAGATAGTTTTTGCCAGTCAATATTAACATCTCCAAGTATTATGGTTTCATAGGGAATATGCAGTGAGATCCAGGATAGGATAGATTCAAGGATGGGATGTTGTTTTGAATTGGTATATATATTGTTGCAATGGCGATTTGTTATGGGGTTGGTGACAGTTTAGAGGAAGTATTTCAACAGGGTGGAAGGTAGAGATAAGGAAAGGGGATAAGCTGATGTGCTTGGAGTACATTACTGCAACTCCGCCAACTTTTTTGGCAGCTCTGTCAGTACGGTACACATTGTAGTGAGGAGGTAGTATTTGAGTCTGAGATGTGTGGTTTTAACCAGGTTTTGGATAGGGCAAGGATGTGAGGGGTATATTGGGTAATCCAGGAATGTAACATGCTCTGTATGTTAATTGCATAAATAGATATCTGTTTGGCTGGGTTGGTATTTATAGTGGTTGTGATAGAAGGGCCAGGATTAGGGTGGATGTCACCATCTAGAAGTGGGGTGCTTGAGATTGGTTTTGGTTTAGTACAGTATAAGTACAGACTATAGGATTTGTACTTAGGTTTATGGGATATAGCTGAAAGAGTGGATATTTCCATTTATAAAGAAGTATAGGATGGATTAAAAAGTGAAGGGGAGATAAGGAAGGGGAGGGGCGGGTTCCTTAGTGGTATGGCATAAGTACTGGTTGGAGATGTGTGAAAGTGGTTCAGTTGGATCTAATAGGAAGTAAGGTAAGAGAAGTATAGTAATAGGGTTGTAAAGATGCAGAGGGAGGGCATATTGAATGTGTGCAGGAAGAGAGGTATAACAGTAGAAAATGAAGTGATTAGAGTTGGGATGTAAGAATTTTGTGGTTACTTTATTGAGAGGCTAAGGGAATGAAGTTGAGATAGTTTGCAGGTAGGAGAGATAGGTGAAACCAATCAGAAAGTAGAAGGTGGGAAGGATTTAGTGAGAGGAGGGAAGATGTGAGAGAGGAGGGGTAGGGATGTGGGTGAGGAGAGCTAGGACTGGATAATTTGGAGATGTGGGAATGGAGGACTCTGGGTGTATGAGGCATAAATGAATGAAAGAGGGGGTGGGTGGGAATGGGGGTAGGGTAGGGGAGGCGAGTGAGCCCGAGTGTAGTGGGCTGGACTACTAATGGCGGTTGCCACCAAAAAACAATAACTTGGTCAGGAAACCTGGTAAGAGGCACTGCAGAGTGAGAGTGGAAGTGAGTAATGCAAGTCGGAAAGAAAAGTGAGGTGTGGCCAGGAAAGGATAGGAAGCTAAGGCTGAGTATTGGCTTGACACTCAGACAGGATTGTAGACACTCCGGATGGAAAATAGCTAATGACAGGTTAGTTTTCAGTAGGTAAGAAAAAAAACTTTCAAAAGACAGAAGGAAAGGATAGGGTAAATAAGGGGGAAATGCAGGTAGCCAGTAAAGCTAACACAAATAACAGTTATAGAATCAACAGTTGAAAATAAGTTTTTGTTTTTCTCTTTACATTAAGCACTGGTAAACATGGAGGTGTGTCATCCTTGTTCCAGGAGTTGGAGAGGCTCAGTAAAGACAGTGGTTGTAAAAGTGGGCTTTGGTCGACGTACCTAGAGAAAAAGAGAGTAGGAGGGAAGATGCAGTGGTGAGTTATGATGGAGAAATCAGTAATACAATTTACTAAAAGAATAAGACTGTTGAGTTCCAGTATAAAGGAGCTAAAGGGATATAGTAGGGTTTATAGCAGAGAAGTAGAGGGTTACCAAGTACATAAAGAGAGACAGCAGTTTAGATTAAGTTCAGTCATAAATAACACTTTCCAAATAATACGACAAAACACAAGCTATCTGAGTCAACTTCCCGCCTGCCTATCAAAATCGCAGTTCCGAAGGATGCTGAGAAGCAGTTTTAGGCTGTATTACAAGCAAAGGGTATACCCTTTCACAGAGTTAGAGTAAAGTGGGAATATTATATATACATTAATTCAACATTCTAATCACTAGTTACTTATACTGATGTACAGAAGTGTAAGAATGCATCTATGCAGACAAATACAAGCTGATATTTGAAATAATGATTACATGCAACCATTTCTGTTATCGTGCGTATCAGCGACCATTAGGCATTAACAGTTAAGATATCAATTACAGAATTATGAACACTCTGTTGCTTTATTAATTGCCAGAAGTATATTCAGTAGTTGCTTTTTTGTAACAGTTCTATGGTAGTAGGTCAAGATTAAACATGTACCATAAACCACCCCATCCAACCACTACCTTTCTCTCCACTCCACTAACTACCTTGATTATAGCAAGCTCAGATGCTCATAAGCCTAGTACTTATTATACAGCAGGAACTTCTCATTGTAACATTTGTTAATGTCTGTTATGTACTTCACAGATAAAGATTCTAGTTGTCTACTGATGTACTATGTTCTTCATCTGTAAATATGTTGTAAGTAATTGCTATGTTAAATTGTTAATCTCTATGAAATCCAATGTAACTACTGTCTGTTTATTTTACTGTGGAGCTTTTCTCCCCGGGCCTCTGCTGAAAATGGACCTACGTCCAGTCGGACACTCCCAGTCAACAAATTTAAATAAATAAATAAATAAATGTAAAGGAGAGCACTCTGCTATGCGGACCTCACAGTGCAGTAGGCAGCAGTGTGTAAAATACTTGCAATACAAATACTAAAGCTTATAATATATTTACAGTACAACTATCAGAAGCTGACTTTGCAACATGTAACTGAACAAGAGCAATCACATTAAGAAAAGATTCTCTGCCGAGCCGTGGTTACAAAGAAGTAAACAGTTGAAATTGAATATACAGTAA
The DNA here is from genome assembly GCF_019279795.1 of Protopterus annectens. Lineage (NCBI taxonomy): Eukaryota > Metazoa > Chordata > Ceratodontiformes > Protopteridae > Protopterus > Protopterus annectens. Next base: position 975,166,439 of record NC_056729.1, read on the forward strand.
TTAAGATAAGAGTACTCGGTCAGCTAGACAATAGTAAATACAGTACAAGCGAGGTTACCTTGCTGAAATGGGTAAGAGGAAGCAAAAAGCAAAAAAATAAATATTTCAGGTCCTGCACACTGCTGGGATGGGTCAAAGGGTTATAGGAGAAAGAAAAAGATAGGTGTGTAATGCTGCGATAGGAATTTAAATGCCCCAGGGGGTCATGGGCGAGGTAGGGGAGAAGTAAAGGACTGGGAATTGTAGTTCGGGACCACTAATGATAGTTGCCACCAAAAACAATCACTTGGCCAGGAGACGTGGGTACGCGGGACTGCAGAGTGAGAGTGGAAGTGAGTAGTGTAAGTCAGGAAGAGAAAGGAGGTGCAGCCAGGAAAGGATAGGAAGCTATGGCTGAGCATTGACTTGACACCTAGACAGGATGGCAGCTACTCTGGATGGGAAGTAACTAATAACAGGTTAGTTTTCAGTAGGTAAGAAAAAAAAAACTTTCAAAAGACAGAAGCAAAGGACAGGGTAACTGTCTAATTTATTTATTTTACATTTGTTGACTGGGAGAGTCCGACTGGATACGTGTCCATTTTCAGCAGAGGCCCAGGGAGAAAAGCTCCACAAATTAAATAACAGAATGCAAATAACATTGGTAAACACAAAATATAAATGTTACATAGTTATGAATTTTAAAAATAACAAAAGCTACCATAAGATGTCTAATTCGAAGTCATATCTAATTCTAATACTTTGAATAGATAGATTCTCAGTGTACATAATATCAGTCTTTCTATAAAATCATCACTTATCTTATTACAAAACATCACTAAGATCAACTATTAGGTGACATGAAATACTTTGTTTATAGTTATATACATGTTCAATAAAATGCATTTACAATATTGTATTTCGTAAAGAAAGCAAACTCAAACAAAAGTTACTTTATATTCATGTCATGTGTCTAATAACTTATTAAACATTTCAGAAACATAAGCATGCCAGAAACTACTAATTTTACGGTATATGTACAGATTGAAACCCATCAAACTTCCATAAAACTTGTATCAATATGCTGCTCGAAATAGAACTTCAGTATATACTCTCTAATGAATTCTTATATTGACTCCTGTAGAGCAAACTCGATATGCAGTCTGCAACTTTAAATTTTCTTTTTGCAAATAGAACAAGACATATATCAAAATAAATTACCTAAATATAAACCTACAAGTTTTTAGTTAATTAACATTTACTGATCCCATTTAACCTTAATTCATGAATAACAAGCTAATTCAATAATATTACAAAAGAATAATAGTAAAAAGTTAGTGTGATGTTACTATATATAGCGGTTATTTTAAGTGTAAACTGATATCCCATCAGTTTATAAAAAAGTGAGAAGTAATCTTTGAAATGTAAAGAAAACAAGACTGTGGGGGCAGATAAAAACACATTCATTGAAATAGCCATTTATAAAACCAAGGGGTGGATATAGCGAGCTCATTTTAATAATTATACAGTAT